>NC_134576.1:25263875-25563875 GCF_050947875.1 Dermacentor variabilis | reverse complement strand
ATAAATAAATAAATGTAACATCCGACACCATTTTTTACAGTTACGTTTATCTTAATTCCTGCAAAATTTATTTGCATTAGTATTAAAAAATTGTGTGTGTGAGAAAATGGCGGATATTGTGTCAGGTAACATTCTGCACGCAACTACGTCGGTGAGGCCGCAAGTGCACTTCAAAGCATGCGCAATGCGTGGACCTGCCTGAGACGTGCGATGCCCACGATGCACTGCGGCTTGCCCTGCTGACAGTCGGCAGTGAGCTCGGGTACACTTGATTTCGAGGGGCCTTCGATTCCCGCACATCATCATCATCATCAGCCTGGTTACGCCCACTGCAGGGCAAAGGCCTCTCCCATACTTCTCCAACAACCCCGGTCATGTACTAATTGTGGCCATGCCATGCCTGCAAACTTATTGATCTCATCCGCCCACATAACTTTCTGCCGCCCCCTGCTACGCTTCCCTTCCCTTGGGATCCAGTCCGTAACCCTTAATGACCATCGGTTATCTTCCCTCCTCATTACATGTCCTGCCCATGCCCATTTCTTTTTCTTGATTTCAACTAAGATGTCATTAACTCGCGTTTGTTCCCTCACCCAATCTGCTCTTTTCTTATCCCTTAACGTTACACCCATCATTCTTCTTTCCATAGCTCGTTGCGTCGTCCTCAATTTGAGTAGAACCCTTTTCGTAAGCCTCCAGGTTTCTGCCCCGTAGGTGAGTACTGGTAAGACGCAGCTATTATATACTTTTCTCTTGAGGGATAATGGCAACCTGCTGTTCATGATCTGAGAATGCCTGCCGAACGCACCCCAGCCCATTCTTATTCTTCTGATTATTTCCGTCTCATGATCCGGATCCGCCGTCACTACCTGCCGGCAGAATAGAATACATCGCGGGATCGAATCCCAGCCACGGCGGCCGCATTTCGATGGGGGCGAAATGCGAAAACACCCGTGTGCTTAGATTTAGGTGTACGTTAAAGAACCCCTGTTGGTCGAAATTTCCGGAGTCCTCCACTACGGCGTTTCTCATAATCAGAAAGTGGTTTTGGCACGTAAAACCCCATAATTTAATTTTTAATATATAACACACGAAGAACAAGAGCTGTAAAGCCAGCAGCAAACTTTCTCGTGTCGCAATAAGGCGCAGAATAATTGAGAGAGAGAGAGACAAAGGAAAGACAGGGAGGTTGAGCAGAAATTATATCCAGTTGGCTACCAAGTGACGGCGGATCCGGATCATGAGACGGAAATAATCAAAGAATAAGAATGGGCTGGAGTGCGTTTGCCAGACATTCTCAGATCATGAACAGCAGGTTGCCATTATCCCTCAAGAGAAAAGTATATAATAGCTGTGTCTTACCAGTACTCACCTACGGGGCAGAAACCTGGAGGCTTACGAAAAGGGTTCTACTCAAATTGAGGACGACGCAACGAGCTATGGAAAGAAGAATGATGGGGGTAACGTTAAGGGATAAGAAAAGAGGAGATTGGGTGAGGGAACAAACGCGAGTTAATGACATCTTAGTTGAAATCAAGAAAAATAAATGGGCATGGGCAGGACATGTAACGAGGAGGGAGGATAACCGATGGTCATTAAGGGTTACGGACTGGATTCCAAGGGAAGGGAAGCGTAGCAGGGGTCGGCAGAAAGTTAGGTGGGCGGATGAGATTAAGAAGTTTGCAGGGACGACATGGCCACAATCGGTACATGACCGGGGTTGTTGGAGAAGTGTGGGAGAGGCCTTTGCCCTGCAATGGGCGTAACCAGGCTGATGATGATGATGATGGCTACCAAGTACCGGCGAACGGGCAAAGTGATGCGATAGGTGAGAGAGCGGGAAAAAAGAATGAAAAAACGCACACACTCACACACACACACACACAATATAGAACTGTTTCTGTGGACACGCAGTCTGCGAAGGCCTCCCTAGTGTTGCACAGTGTCACCGTGCCATGCCCGTGGGTTCCTCCCTTAAAGGAAGCGCTGTAAACAGAGTGAGGGTCCTGTCCCCGTCTGCTTCCGCACATGCAGGTGCCGGTCATATTGCCCCCAGGCGCTTCGTGGTCCCATGTGTATTTTTTTGCACGTCCCTCGCGTGCGTGATATGCGGACCATCACCGGCCAACGCCAAGCAGCGCCAAAGCATGTGTTCTAAATTGAGCAAACCCCCACACTTACCACAATAGAGTGAAACCCCGCAGTCCGGATTAATTTTATTCATGATGACCGGGTTAGGGTACGTTCGTGTCTGCAGAAGCCTTAATGTAACCGCCTGTGGCCTTTGCCCGAAGTACTTTCTCGTTGGTCGTGGTTTGGCTCCGCTTGGCTTTTTTTATGCATGCGGTATAAGGTGTTGGCGTGGCTTTATTTTTATATTTACTGCCTTATCCTGTCGATGCAAATGCAGAAAACAAATAAGTCACCGACACGTCCGCAACGGTAAATTTTCTGAATGAAACAATTTCGTTACGCGAAACGGACCCTTTCCGGCTTGTATGCATGCGTGGGAAGAAGTGGTGTCGCGGTGCACGGTCACTGAGCAGTGAGCAGCGAGCACGCCGCAGAAACGCGCACAGGGCAAGCACACGCGCCTGTACACGGGGGACTATGCAGATGGATCGACCGAGCAATTAGCCATTCGTCGCCTTCGAAGCGGACACTAATCCTCCTCGCTGCCCCTCCGTGTGGCCCCACTCCGCGAACAGCGAGGCCGACACGCTGCTCTCAGTAGGTGCATCGTGGACGGTAATCCCTCGCGAGCCATGCAGAACGATTTTGCCTTTGGCACAAAACGCCATTTCCCCAGTGGGCGCAAGCTCAGGCAACCGAACACCGGGAAATCCCAGCCGCATCTCTACTTGAGGAAGGAGATGATGGAGGAGGAGCCGGTAGGAAACATTGATAGGAAACGATTGATAGGAAACAGACAGCGGAAGTAATTGGCTGACGAATTTGTGCATATTCTCTTCCATGCTCCCCAACTGGTAGTTAAAAAAATGAAATTCACTACGTATTCAAGATGGCGAGACGCTGTACCGTGGTCCCAGAACCTCCTAGCAGTGGGTTTCAGATTCTTTTTTTTTTCTAACTCACTTATTTTATTATTATTATTTTTTACGAGACGGCATGTCCATCAAGAAAAACACACATCAGTCGAAGCCTGCATTGTTTTCAAAGGCCTCCGCTTTTGATTTCAGACACAAGTGGCCGACCACTGAATTGCGAAAGCAGTCGACATAACCGAAATTACCAGCCGAGCACCAAATAAACAACGCACACCTCACATTGGCTACTTCATAATTATCCAAAGTCGCGTTTAGCGAGACTCCAGCAAAGGCTTAATTGATAAGACCTTGCTTTGGGTCACTACATTGCCTTCGCCGCACGATTTGTTTCTGTTTCTGTGTTCGCACAACGGCGCTCTTCAAGAAAAAAAAAAAGAAAGAAAAAAGACAAATAATACCTGGTTCCTTCTAATGCCAATGCAATTTATGCAGTGTTTCCTTCTGAGGGCGTATATAATAATACAACACTTGCAGGTCTGGCTTCTATATTATTGTTCCAAAATTAAAGGGACACTAAAGGCAAATATTAAGTCAACCTAAAGTGATAGAGGAGTGCTCGAGAATCTCTAAGGCGTCGATATTATCGCAAACAGAGCCTTAATAGTCGACAAATTGAGGTAAATGCAGTACATGATTAGAGACTCCCCCGCGACATTCAAGTGCTTGCCCGATGACGAAAGGACTCCTCTGGTAAATTCTGTCAATAGTAGAGAAGCACTCGTTGCAAAAAAAAACAAAAAAAAAGACATCATTGTACTGCATTGTAAGACGAAATAAAATGCTACTTGTTGGGTTCTATTTTAGTTTATCAAAAAAGAACTCATTAAATTTACACGTGACAACGACGCAGGCGGTCGGAAGGTCTCGTTTTCGCTCCACTCCTCACCGCCCACGATTTCGCGCTTCAGTGGTTTCGTCATCGCGTAGTGATGCGCTGGTCTTGCTGGCTCGCGAAACTCGCACAAACTGCAAGTGGCAGAGAATGCAACGTCCATGTGGTGTTGCGGGATGCCCGCACGGTCTGCGCCACTTGACTAAAAAGCAGCTGCAGCGGCGATTCCACCCCCCTGCCCTGTCTTGGCTCGGTTCGGGCGCCGTTTTACTCACCGACAGCAGCAAAGGGCGGAGATAACGTATGCAACGTCACCACTTCCCCGGTTTGAAGATTTGAATTTCGAAAAAGGTATTCGGACACTTCAGATGCAATTTTCTCTTAAACTAAGTCTTTTCATGGCAGGAAACAAGCGTTGTGAGGTTTCTGAAATGGTATTCAAGCACTCCACTCCGACTTAGTATTTGATTTAGTGTCCCTCTAATGTTGGCACCTTTCCTGCCTTGTCACCTAAAATTCCGCAGAACTTTAGCGTCTCTGCTAAAAGTTCTCTATTTTCTAATCTGTATGTGTCCATTCCTCCTCATTGAGCAACAAGCAAGGTTACTTCGTTGGTTATGCTCCCTATTTTCCCTCCAGCTTTTCACTAAAATGACACATGTATCCTCTCCACTTTTCTATTGATCGTATTGAGCGCGAAAGCCGGCGTCCGTAGCAGCGAAACAGCGCCTAAACGCATCGCCAATGGCTGCGACGCCACGTCACGAGCTGCGCCTCGATGGAGCAGAGCGGGCGAAAGGGTGCACATGTTACCACGACAGCGCCGGCTGTTGGGGAAAGGGCACTGCCGCGACGCCACGTCACCTTCATTCTAACTCTCGGCACGAGCGCTCCTCGACGGAGCAGAGCCAACGCCTCGAATAGCGGGTGAGAGGGAACACATGCTCCCGTGCTGGCGTGACAGGTGTTGCGTGAGGAGAGCGGGTAACGCGGCGACACGTCAGCCGATGGCCATTGCCGCGTCGGTGGCATGCGGCGTTGGTACCGCAGGCTGCTTGCTGGCTCGTGTAGCACGTTTAGCAATGGTGGATTACTCGTCGCGCAAAACTCGAAGGACCGCCCAGCGCCGTTCAGTTGGACTTTCATGCTTTCACATTAACAACTCTTAAGTTCCTGCGCTTCGCGTCGGCGTCGTCCCTCAACATAACCGAGCGTACGAGGACAGCACAGGATGAAAGAGCGAAGCGGAGCGCAGCGGGGGACGAAAGATGCGAGGAGGAAAGCGGAGGAGGCGGGCATGACGAGAGCGTTAGAAGGAAAGAGTATCGCCGCGCAAGAACGGACTCTGCGGCGACGACCGCTATGAGATGGCGCCTGAGTAGCGCACCGTCGTGAGTTCACCGATGGCATGCGGTGAGCGCGTCCATCGATATCATATAGGGAAACAAAGCACTGCATGAGCGGGGGTCTGTCTGCGGCGGCTGCTGTGAAACGCACCCACGTGTCAATCACGCGCAGCCTCTAGTGATTTCCCTATTAGAGTTGTAGTCGCGCCACACTACGCTCCGTTTGAAATGTGCCGTTCGCGCCAGCCAATATATCGCGACATGAAAACTCGTATAGAGCTACGCTGAAATTTAGCATGAATGAGTATCGTAATCGTCGGTGAATTATATATATATATATATATATATATATATATATATATATATATATGTGTGTGTGTGTGTGTGTGTGTGTGTGTGTGTGTGTGTGTGTGTGTGTGTGTGTGTGTGTGTGTGTGTGTGTGTGTGTCCTGCTGGTTGTGCTGAGTCTTCCAGTTACAGCTAGCAGAACGTACAAGCTGTATTCAGAGCAACCAACATCAGCAAAACAGAGCTCCACATGGTCCCCGAACGGTTCACTACAGCTGGATTTGGCCTTTCAAGACAATATGTTTATTCTACAAGTTAACTTATTGTCCACATTTAACGAATACTCGCACAATGATATCAAAGCAGTTGTTTGTAATTAACCACATTTCGTTCCGGACAGCACTTCAGTGAAACTCATAAAAACGGCGTGTTGGTAGGTTAAGATCGGTGATAACAAACCGCACGAAGTGAACGAAGACGAAAGAAGTATAAACAGCTAGCACCGGGCTCGTTTTCTACGAAACTTAAGGCTGGCTCACACCAGCCAATGAAAGCAGTCGAGCGACAAAGTTGCTCGCAAATGGTCGCTTTTCTTAAAGAGCGACCATTTTGGGCTAGTCGGTCGCTGCTCGATGTTTCCATCGTGCGACTGCCGTCGCATGACTGCTCAACAAATCAGATGCGCGAATACTTATTTCACGTGCCGATGCATTTGCGAAATGACGGCGACTGGCCGGTCGCAGCGCCGGTGTGAACACCAGTCGCCTTCGGTCGTTTTTCTGTCGCCAGTCGCTAATGGTCGCGCGACCTGCTCAAGGCATCGGTGTGATGGAACCTTCATATTTACGAAGATTGTTGTCAATAGCGTGAGCAATACTCCTTGCCGTGTTCGCCATCATCGTTAGCTTGTGCGACAAATGCTCTGCATCCACAGCACGCAACTATCGAACTCTATTTGCCATAAGGAAACACACGCATCACGGTATACTGCGTGCAACCATTGTCACGAAGCTGCACTGGCATCAGTCACTTGTCGGCAGCTTAGCCCTGCCAGGCATAGCTTGCCTGGGTCTCTGGATCTTGGCCGTCGCGGCCGCTCTAGTTGCTACCACAGTTCATGAGAATACACATATTCACAATAGCGTGCTGAAGACGGTAAAAGCGATTGATTAATTGATTGATTGATTGATTGATTGATTTTAACATCATAAAACGACACCTGCCCTGTGCGAGACGCCGTAGTGGAAAAATGAGATAATTATGCCCCCGAAAGTTCATTAATTCGTATTTGAATGTAAGCAAACGAACAGTCTATCATTCCACCTCCATCACAATGCAGTCGCCACGACCTGTATTCGAACTCTCCACCTCGTATTGAGCATCGAAACGCCATTTCCACTGAGTCACCGCAGCAGGTGACCGCGAGATACGTACAAAACCTTTGCGCAAAAGTTATTTGCTTCTGTGAAGGGACAGTTGTCCAGTCTATTCAAGGCACAGTGGAGAGTCTGACGTAGGTTATAAAAGCGAGAACAGTGGCACAGAAGATGAACGATGGTCTCTTCACACTTGCACTTAGCGCACATGGGTGAGTCCGCCATTCCAATACGATAGCTGTTGGAGTTCGTGAATACTACTCCTACCCACAGTCGACATACCAGTGTTGAATCAAGTCCAGAAAGGTTTGCTAGTAATTTCACTTTCAGTGATGGGTCAAAGCTGTACAAACGACAGAGTTCTGTGGTGTATGCCAGCAACTGAACGTGATGGCAAGAGCGAGACTGCGAAGTTCTCTTGCAGCGTCTACTCTCGACAAAGGTATAAGGAGTGTCGGTGCTCCTGCCTGTGATCTTCGGAGCGTGGCCTCACAGTCCATTAGCCCAAAAAGCAATTCGAGGGCGTCTTTATTACGTCAAGGCAACAGACTTGAGTGCCCGACTGTAGACATCCTGCACCTAACTTAGCGCATGTGACAGTGCGATATAGACTCATGTTTTTTCTTTATCTCTACTTTGTTACCACTTTACCTCCCCCTCCCCTCTCTCCCCAGCCTAGGGTAGCAAACCGGACCTTCCCCGCTGGTTAACCTCCCTGCTTTTCCCCTTTCTTCTATCTCTATCTCTCTCTCTCTATCTTTACCTGTAGAGTAGCAAACAGGACTCAGTCTGCTTAACCTCCTTGTCTTTCCTTCCTCTCTTCTCTCTCTCTCTCTCGCGGAAGTTCCACACAAATTCAAAAATTTTCCTTCAAAGAGACATAAAAGTAAAAAGTAATCGTAGCGCTTCTCGGGATGCTTTTAATAAAGTTCTTCGTATCGGTACTCGCACAACCGCACCATCACGCATTGTCAGCGCAGTGCTAAACAGTTCAGAAGGCGCCCGAGCATGACCGTTCATTCGAGGCGATTCTGGTACCCGGGCTGAGAGTGTGCGAGAGCAGAAAAAAAAAGCGAGCGCTGTGAAATAATCAGCCAAATACGGTTCGTAATCTCTGAGCGGCCAGTCAAAGTTGTGGCGCTTTCCTGGAGCACACTGGAACGACCACTCGAACATACAACTCCATTTAATCTTTTCCACTCCTGCGTCTCTCTCAACATAAGACGCAGGCAGACGCGCGTGTCTCCTCTCTCACCACTGCCGCCACAACCAATCTGTCACTCCGCGATTTGCTGGATGCTGCCGTTACTGCCAATGTTCAGCATGCTCACTGCATGTTCGATTTGGGGTCATTGAATCGTTTCAGCCCACGCAGGGGTATCCGATGCCTTTACGGTGCAGTCTGTTGGCCGCCTGTCCGACTGTTCAAAAGGGTCAGATTAGGGCATGGCTGACCACGCCTCGGTTCTTGTATTTCGCTCGTTCGTTCATTCATTCCACCTTTTCTATAAGTACTGACTGGCTAATTCGTTCCTATTTACGTATATAACGCGGCGCACTTCACGAACGTGAACGCAGGGAGAATAACGACACAGCAGGCGCTGAATTTATCAGATGTTTCTTGTTTTTAGCTTTCGATTCATCGCTCGCTTGGTCATTCGTTCGCTCGTTCGTCGTAACATGCTCAGGTTCTCGATTGCGCGGACAAGTACTCCCAATCCGCAACTCCTCAAACGATAGAAGTTATGAAGGTGGGCTTCTCCCCTTAAAAGCTCTTATTGCGGAGAAGCCAGCAGTGATGTGAGCTTCTTCGAGCCCATTACAGTTATTACTTACTACAGCGCGTTTTTTGCGGACTGGTTATTATAATTACCTTATATACTGATATGACTGCAAATAAACGCCATAGATCTGACGTATTTCGCATCAAGTGATGGTCCTGTTAAAAGAGAAGTATGGGGAAATACACGCTAATAAATTTGTCAAAGTAGTAGCGCTGGCGCTGCGGCCCCGTTGCTGTCAGTAGTGCCACGCGACCACACGACATTACGCCTCCTCTGGGCGCCGGAATGGTGGCGAATCGTTGAATATATGAAAAATTAATTTCTGCTATACAGTAGTAGACATTACGAGACAAACTATTTTGTTGACTTCGATGACATAACCACTTCGGCGCCTCCAGAGACTAGGGAACAAACAGTAAGTAGGTCAACTAGTTTATCAGTCATTGTTCATTGAACTTCTTCAAAGATTCCGCCAGCTTTCTTAATATTGGTAAAGACAACGTTAATTCAGAAGCAAAATGTGACGGAATAGTCAGTATGCAAATCTCTTTTATGGTCGGCGAAAAGGTCACGCGCCTGGGGACTAAAACGATGTGCTTCAATGGTACTACGCTAGCTGTATGTCACCCATACAACCAGAATATTAGAGGACACCATGAGCAGGGATTCCGAATGAACCACACACAAGAAAGCGGCATAAATGTCAAAGGAGAGACTCAACATCGACTTTTCTCAATTGCGGCACTACATATAAAGGTCATGCATTCACCACCCACTAACTCCCACTCACGTATCGTCATTTTTCTACAGTGAGACTTTGTACACATATTCACCCTCGCGAATGCCTTTGTGGAAAAATTTTCGCTTATTCTCTCCGTGAGATTGATGTAGCGGAAGCTGAGTGGGTGTCAGGTGTCGCTTCGAAGGCAAAGGTCAATGCATGGAGATCGACCAGCTGTAGCGGAGATGACAGACTGTTTCAAGCCCTGCTGTAAGGCTAACTCCCAGTCCCGTCCACCGACGTTGTGAGTTCACCGATCAAAAAATTAGGCGTTTTCTTCTTTATTTTCTTTCTATGTCATATGATTTCTCCTATCTCTAATGGTTATCATTAAATATAAGGTGCGTCGGCTGAGACATCTTCTACGCGCCTGTAGAATGGCACAATATATGGCGGGATAGACACTACTGAGACCTGAGTAACGGTCAGCGAAAATGTCACGCGCGTAGAAATTTGAACAACCCACTATTATGATGGGAGAGGCGAAGGCGTCTGCACTTTCAATGAGCCACGTGAGCCTGTCTGTCGCATCTCGGCTAACCTCAACTCTGTGCGTGTGCACGCGTGCACATACATACATACATACATACATACATACATACATACATACATACATACATACATACATACATACATACATACATACATACATACATACATACATGCATACATGCATACATACATACATACATACATACATACATGCATACATGCATACATACATACATACATACATAGATACATACATACATACATACATACATACATACATACATACATACATACATACATACATACATACATACATGCGCCCGCCCGCATTTCAAGGGGACTGCATTTCGCCGCATGTCTCGGCTCAGTGCGCCATCGTTAAACTTTGCACGAACAAAATTTCCATAGCATTCCTTCTAACTCACTGGATGGCTGCTGCTAGCTGAAAATTTCGAGTATGTTGGGACAAGTGCTCCGCAAACGCGCGGTGGACCCCTTGTACTGTGCCACTCTGTGAGCCAGGCGCCGATCTGCATCTTGTGATATTGCACAAGCTCACATCTCCGCGAGCTTCAACGGACAACGTAACTCTTTGTGGCTGTAGGTGATACATACGAGCATTAAATATGGCGGGATGCGAACTACCTCACTCGACTAAGTAAAAGCTCATACCGGGGCAAAGCGTGGCCCTATTATTTCTTCGTCTTGCCTAGTGTACCATCGAGCTACGTACCCCGCTTCTATGGAACACACCAGCGTTTCGTGCTTTTTACGCCTGTCCACTTTGCAGACAGCGAGTATTCATAGTGACGATAATCAAATGTATTTCAATGCTTTGTTGCTCGCCAAAATTGTCTATAATTTTAGCCTTCGTTATTAACTAGGTTCACGCTATCACGAATGCCTCGCTTATAGCAAAATGCGTGGTTCTATTTAGTGGTATCATACGACGGATCACGTCCAAGTCTTCAAATTTTCAATCTTTTTTACATATTCCTACTTTGACCATTAAAGCAATCGCCGGTGCATTTTTCTTGTCGCTCCGGCCTGTTCGTGTTTACTTCTAATGGCGTTGTAAAAGCAGACATGACTTCAGTAATATTGGTGGAAAAACGTTAAATGAGAGTTGAAAAATAGAAGACATCTTCCCGTGCCAGATGCTAGAAAACGGTCCGAATAAAGCAAACGATAACTACATCTGCGCACGCATTTGGAAGGCTTCTCTCGAGCAGGCACCAGTCGCGATGGTCATGGGCGACGCGGTGGTGTCGTTGTCACGCCTGCCGCCATTATGGGTCACCGCCAATTAAAGAAACACTAACACGTAAAATCACTCTTCCGAGTGCGCCGTGGGGTCGAACTCACGAAGCTGCGCGTTCGCAAGTTCTGCTTTCAACAAGCCAGCCGCTTCCGCTGGTAATATCGTCGACGACACAATTGGCTAGCATCGCCTCTTAGGAAGAGTTCTTGCGTAATAACTTTTTCTTCGTGAATAGGAAACGCGAGCTTTCCCCCTTCAATTCCGTGAATGCGTAAACTAAGCGTTTACGGTCGAGTGGCACAGAAATGGCCGCGGGCCATAGTAAGTAGACTAACAAGCTGCTGCGCTAGGTGACCCGCGTTCAAAACACGTCATCGAGCACGTATTTGTTTTTTGTTTTTCTTATCGTGTGATTGCAGCTACCTTGCCGGAGACCGGATGAAGAAAACCCGGAAATCGCTGCTAGTAGTGTTTCGCATAACAAAGAAATACATTCTGGTATGACTTTGCGCACCTTTCAGTTTCATTTGTCGAGCCGATCCAACCGAGCACCCAGCCGTCGTGCTTCAGAGCTTGAGGAGTGGCCTGCCTGTTCGCCTCCCCTCCTCCTTTGCCCTAAGCGAGTGGACTCGCCTAAAGTCGCTCGCGTCCGAGGCGCTGGCTTCTAGCTACGCGCGCTCCCGAGCTTGGTTGCTTCCAAAACGCGTGGTCGTTCTCTCAGTTTCTCTAGCCCCCTGGAAGGATTCCGCCGTCTCACGCGAAGTGCGTCTTTAGCTTCCTGACAGAGACACCCCTCCAGCGACAGACTTGTGCTTTCTGCCTCATGCAAATTTCTTAAAGGGACACTAAAGAGAAAAAAATTATTTCTTCTGTACCGGTAAATTACCCCTCTGCAATGTCAAAAACACCTCTTGCCACGATAAGACGCTTCGTAAGCCAGGAAAAGCGCAATAACAAAAGACGAGTGGCGACGTCACCATGATGTTCCCGCCCTAGCTGACTGTGAAGTCATGGGTGTGACGTCATGGACACGAGAGCATTCGCAAAGCTGCGCAATCGTCTCCCCACACCCAGAGGGGACTCATATTCGTGTAGGACGAAAATGCAAGACGAAGACTTATGACAGCATAGCGCTGGTTACGATAGCGTTAAAATGTGTTGGTACGACAGAGAACAAGTGAAGTTCACACGAACCCGGCCAACGACGGGTGATTCGCCTAGTTCGAGGTAAACAGAAAGCCCACAACCGCTGTTCTGTCAATCATAACGAACCCAACATAAGAATCACCTGGCATGGTCACAAACACTCCACATTTGACAAGGTTTATTGTTTCATTAATAAAAACAGCAGATACACCCTGTGACCTCCGTATCTAATAAAGGTATATGATAATTTATATCACGTGGCTTTCTATAGAAGACACCGTATCATGATTATTTATTACGGTTAATATAGCATGTATGGAGTGTTTGGATCCGGACTGCTCGTACGATCTGTTGGGAACTCGGCGCTGACGCCCGTGGTTGTACCTGGGTCGCAAGCCCCAAGGGTAGCGTTGGCCTGGCGGCCTGGGGTACAACTGGAAGCATCCGAAGGTCCCGGCAAAGCATGAGTCGACTGGTAACAACGAAACAACTTGTTTATTTTAACATCGCAAAGAGTTGGCGGTCAGGTTTGACCGAAGTAGAGAGACGGGAGAGCACTTCACTCAACAGAAGAAATCGGAGCCCTCCTTTTGGCGTCCGGGGGCAGCTGTTTTTATACTCTCGCAGTTGAGGGCAAGAAGGAACCCCTCAAAAGACGAGCACGTGAATGTACAATGGGCTAATGGTGACGCACACTGTCGTAGCGATGCCGTAGCACCATGTCGAGCACGATCTCGTAGCACCCTGTCGTGGCGCTGCCGGTCGGACACAATGACTGTAATGAGAGGATGGTCCCTGCTTTGGCATCGCCTGTTTCGGGCATAATGACTGGAACGAGATCCCTGCTTTGGCATCGCCTGTTTCGGGCCCAATAACTGGAATGAGATCCCTGCTTTGGCATCGCCTGTTTCGGGCACAATGACTGGAATGCGAGGATGATCCCTAGGCGGTCGCATCGCCGCAGTCGCGCCTGGAAACACCAGCGATGAGTGTTGCGGCGACGACGATCGGGCCAAAATGTCTGCCGCCCCGCCGCAGTCGCGCCGGCAAAACCACGTGTCGCAGGCGAAACGCAACAGACCGCCCCGCCGGGGGAAGGAGATCCCGATGGACAGGGGACTGCATCCGCTGTCCGGAGGGATGTCGCTCGATGATGCTCATAACCGAAGTCGGGCGTCCCTCGACGTTTCTTGAGCGCAGCGCACAGAGAAGGCCTCGTTCTCTCGTTCAGGTTCGCACGGGACACTGCAAAGTGACTTCGGGAGAGTTCACATTTTTGTTCTCGTTCCCGGCAAGCGTTAGAACTACGCTGAAACTCAACCGCTCAGTCAGCAAGCACGGCACAACCCTCACTAAGCCCTGCCAGGCTCTTTCCCCTTTTTATACCACTGCCTAGTTCCTTACAGTAGTCTAGCATCACTCAGAACGCGTCCACAAATTGAAAAATTGCACTAGAAAGCATATCATCACTTTGAAACACTAAACAAAAGCAATATGTTAAAAAAAAATCCTGCCTCAGGAAGAAAAACATCAGTAACAAACAATTTTGAGGCTGATTCCTACGTTAGGGGCTTCGACTTAAGCCATCGGCGTTACCGTTGAGACTCCCCTTTTTGTAACGCACCTCAAAGGAATATTGTTGTAAAGCGAGGCTCCAGCGCAGGAGGCGGCCATTTTTGGGAGAGATGGTCTGCAGCCATTGGAGAGGGCAGTGATCCGTCTCAATGATAAACCTCGAGCCGGCTAGATAGCATGACAATTTCTGAACGGCCCACACGAGACATGCACACTCTTTCTCGGTGGCGCTATACGCCTGCTCACGACTGGTCAGCTTACGACTAGCATACAGGACGGGGTGTTCTACTTCTCCCTTTTCCCGTTGGCACAGTACAACGCCCATGCCTCGCTCACTAGCATCGCACTGAACAATGAACCCTTTTGTATAGTCTGGCGATCGTAGCACAGGCTGGCTTGTTAGGGCACTCTTTAGGGCGCTAAAAGCTCTTTCCTTGGTCTCGTCCCAGACGACTGTTTGAGGCTCTGTCTTTCTTAGAGCATCCGTCAGGGGAGCCGCGATATCAGAGTACCTAGGGATGTACCTCTGATAGTAGCCGGCGACACCCAAGAACGACCGAATATCGGTCTTGGTGCGCGGTTGCGGAAAGTCTCGCACAGCGGCCACTTTTATTTCAGAGGGGCGGCGACGACCCTGACCAATCACGTGACCGAGGTAGACAACCTCGGCCTGTGCTAACTGGCACTTAGGAGCCTTGACTGTCAAGCCCGCTTCGCGCAGGCGGGTTAGCACTGCCCGCAAGTGTGTCATATGCTCAGACCAGGATGCGGAGAATATCGCTACGTCGTCTAGATACGGTAAAGCGAATTCTTGCTGTCCCCGCAACACTTTATCCATGAGGCTTGAAAAACAGTATGGCGCGTTCTTCAAACCAAAACTCAACACTTTAGGACGGAATGTTCCCATTGGTGAAATGAACGCCGCATACCTACTAGCCTCTTCTGTAAGTGGAACCTGCCAATAACCCCTGACAAGATCTAGGGTGGAAATAAACTGAGCGCTACTAACTTTCTCAAGGCGCTCCTCGATGTTAGGGATCGGATAAATTTGATCCTTAGTGATGGAATTAAGCCTGCGGTAGTCGACGCAAGGACGAGGTTCCTTGCCCGGTACCTCAACTAAAATCAAAGGGGAGGTATAATCACTCTCACCTGCCTCAATAACACCGAGCTGTAGCATTTTCTTTACCTCAGCCTCCATAATATCGCTCTGGCGGGGTGACACCCGATACGCCTTGGATCGTACTGGCTCTGGAGAGGTAAGTTCTATATCATGAGTAAGTACAGAAGTCCTACCAGGCCTCTCAGAGAACAGACCTTGAAACTCTTGTAATAGCTGGTGTAGTTCGGTTTTCTGCTCGGGCGACAGCGGTGCTTTACTGATAAGGTCACTAATGACTTGACCGGTGTCTTCCCTGTTCGTCACTGAGCCTAGTCCTGGAAGCTCGACTGGAAGCTCTTCAGGAACGTTTACCATCATGCACACCACTGCTTCCCGTTGTCTATAAGGTTTGAGCAGATTACAGTGGTAAACTTGCTGTGCTTTCCGCTTTCCTGGCAGACTTACCACGTAGTTAACGTCCGACAGTTTCTGAACAATTCGTGCTGGGCCCTCCCACTGCACGTCTAGTTTGTTGTTTAGCGATGTGCGCAATATCATGACCTCATCGCCCACCTCAAAACGACGGGCCCTGGCTGTCCGATCATAATAAACCTTGGCCCTCTGCTGGGCCTTTGCCATTGCTTCACCTGACAACTCCTGTGCCCTTCTTAAGCGTTCGAGGAGCTTAAGTACGTACTCCACCACGACTGGGTCGTCGCCCCTACCTTCCCATGATTCTCGAAGCATGCGAAGCGGAGATCGAAGCGAGCGACCGTACACCAGTTCAGCTGGCGAAAACCCCGTAGCCGCATGCGGCGCGGTCCTTAAAGCAAACATCACCCCAGGCAGACACAGCTCCCAGTCAGTTTGATGTTCAAAACACAAGGCTCTCAACACGCGCTTCATGACGGAGTGGAGCTTCTCAACGGAATTCGACTGTGGGTGGTACACTGAGCTGTGTAGCAGCTTTACCCCACACCTTTCGAGAAAAGTTGTCGTCAAAGCGCTAGTAAACACTGTGCCCTGATCTGATTGGATTTCCGCAGGAAAACCAACTCGCGCAAATATGGACAGTAGTGCATTAACTATCTCAACTGAGCTGAGTTCTTTAAGCGGCACTGCTTCAGGGAACTTTGTCGCTGGGCAGATCACAGTCAAAATGTGTCTGTACCCCGTGGCTGTTACCGGCAGAGGTCCCACAGTATCAATAACGAGCCGTCTAAAAGGCTCCGTAATGATAGGTACCAATTTCAACGGCGCCCTCGATTTGTCCCCTGGTTTGCCCACCCGCTGACAAGTGTCACATGTCCTCACGAAATGGTCTGCGTCCCGAAAACACCCTGGCCAATAGTACTCTTGCAAGAGACGGTCCTTAGTTTTCTTAACTCCTAGGTGTCCGGACCACGAACCTCCGTGTGACAAGCGCAACAGATCCTGACGATAGCATTGAGACACGACCAGCTGATCGAACTCCACTCCTCTGCGGTCTAGATACTTCCGGTACAGGACTCCACCCCTTTCCACAAAACGCGCAGTTTTCCTGGCGATACCTTCTTTGACATTGCAGCGCACGTTTTCCAGGCTGCCATCCTTTTTTTGCTCGGCTATCAAAGCCGACCGGCTGACTTTTAGCAACCTATCAAGTCCGTCTGACGTAGGCGCGATGAGCAAATCAGTAGATAGCTCTTCTAACTTTCCCGCATCGGGATTTTCCTCTCCAGTATCTGGCGCCTTTAACGTTACAGACTCAAGTTTATTCAGTTCGGGCGTGCTCGGAATATCAGCTTGCTGCGCCTCTGACCCTTTTTCGTTGTTTGATAACGTCGGCCCCGCAACTACCGCCTTTGCAGCGAGCTCCCGAACCTTCGATCTGGTTAAGGCCTGAACACTAGCTTCACCAAACAAAAGCCCCTTCTCGCGCAGAAGGTGATCGGACCTGTTTGAAAATAGGTACGGGTACTGGGGTGGCAGCATAGATGACACTGCCGCCTCTGTCTCAAGCGCTCCGAAAGGTCCTTCAATAAGCACTTTTGCTACCGGCAGACACACGCTATGAGCTTCCACGGCTTGCTTGATCCATGCGCACTCGCCCGTGAACATATGGGGTTCTACGTAAGACGGGTGAACTACATCCATCGTAGCTGCGGAATCGCGAAGCACTCGGCACTCTTTCCCGTTCACGAGGAGGTCTCGCATGTAAGGCTCGAGAAGCTTCATGTTCTCGTCAGTGCTGCCTAATGAAAAAAACACAACTTTTGGTGTTGTTTCCGGACACTGCGCCGAAAAGTGACCCGGCTTCTGGCACGTATAACACAAGCGCGCTCGCCTCATCTCGAACCGCTTTCTGCGTTTGGCTGCCGCCGTCTCTTTACGTTTGGTCGGACTGCTTTCGCTCGCATCCTCACTACGCGTGTCCCCCTTTAATCTCATGGGTGTGAACTTCGGCCTCTCAAACTTCGAGCCAAATTCACCCTTTTGACCGTCCTTAGCTCCGCGAGCTCGACGCGTCACAAACTCCTCGGCTAGCTCAGCGGCTCTAGCCACCGTACTCACGTCTGGCCTATCCAAGACCCAGTATCGCACGTTCTCCGGTAACCGACTATAAAACTGTTCTAGCCCGAAACACTGCAGAACTTTATCGTGGTCACCAAACGCTTTCTCTTCTTTGAGCCACTCCTGCATGTTCGACATAAGCCTATACGCAAACTCTGTATATGACTCACTTCTGCCTTTCTCATTTTCCCGAAACTTCCGACGGAACGCCTCCGCAGACAGCCGGTACTTTTTTAGCAGACTCGATTTTACTTTGTCGAAATCCTCTGCTTCCTCTCTATCCAAGCGAGCGACTACGTCGGCCGCCTCGCCGGGTAACAAAGTGAGCAAGCGCTGTGGCCACGTTTCCCGAGAGAACCCCTGCTTCTCGCACGTTCGCTCAAAGTTAACCAGGAACAAACCAATGTCCTCTCCAAGCTTAAACGGCCGCATCAGGTCAGTCATTTTGAACAATACGCGTTCTCCTGCACCGTGTGCCTGACTTCCATTACGAGCGCGTTCCATCTCTACCTCAAGACGCTTCATTTCCAAAGCGTGTTCGCGCTCTTCTTTTTTCTCTTGTTGCTCTCGCTCTTTCTGTTCTTTACGTTCACGCTCTTCTTTTTCTTTCTGTTCTTTACGTTCACGCTCTTCTTTTTCTTTCTGTTCTTTAAGTTCGCGCTCCCGTTTCTCTTTTTGCTCTTTAAGTTCGCGCTCCTGTCTTTTTGACCTCTCCTCAATAGTCTCAAGGCATTCCGACAGCTCGTCATCCTCAGCCTCTAACTCAAGAATAGCCTTTAGCAGTTCAGGTTTTCTTAGTTTGTCTGAGACATCCAGACCCAACTCTCTTGCAAGCTCCAACAATTTCGGTTTGCGCAACGACTTCAAATCCATGGCTGCTCTGAATGCTGCTTTCTCTACTGCTTACTATTGTCTTGCCGCAAACTAACCCGGCAGCAACGACAACCACAATTACCAGCTCTGTTTCTGACACTAACAAAAAGCCTGGCAAAGCTCAGAAGAAGAAAGTCCCGCACTCACCAAACCTCGCAGGCAGGAATTCCGCGCAGTCGTTCCGCTGCAGGCAACCAGTCGTCACACAGGGCTCGTTGCACTGCTCCCGGATCGTCGTTGAGCTGCTCAGCATACCGTCAACTGCATCTCTTCGCTGCTGGCCTCCGTTGTCGCGATCTCACCGCTGGCAGACAGTTGTTTGAAGTCGTAGGCGATCTCACCGCTGCCAACCAGATGTTTGGATCCGGACTGCTCGTACGATCTGTTGGGAACTCGGCGCTGACGCCCGTGGTTGTACCTGGGTCGCAAGCCCCAAGGGTAGCGTTGGCCTGGCGGCCTGGGGTACAACTGGAAGCATCCGAAGGTCCCGGCAAAGCATGAGTCGACTGGTAACAACGAAACAACTTGTTTATTTTAACATCGCAAAGAGTTGGCGGTCAGGTTTGACCGAAGTAGAGAGACGGGAGAGCACTTCACTCAACAGAAGAAATCGGAGCCCTCCTTTTGGCGTCCGGGGGCAGCTGTTTTTATACTCTCGCAGTTGAGGGCAAGAAGGAACCCCTCAAAAGACGAGCACGTGAATGTACAATGGGCTAATGGTGACGCACACTGTCGTAGCGATGCCGTAGCACCATGTCGAGCACGATCTCGTAGCACCCTGTCGTGGCGCTGCCGGTCGGACACAATGACTGTAATGAGAGGATGGTCCCTGCTTTGGCATCGCCTGTTTCGGGCATAATGACTGGAACGAGATCCCTGCTTTGGCATCGCCTGTTTCGGGCCCAATAACTGGAATGAGATCCCTGCTTTGGCATCGCCTGTTTCGGGCACAATGACTGGAATGCGAGGATGATCCCTAGGCGGTCGCATCGCCGCAGTCGCGCCTGGAAACACCAGCGATGAGTGTTGCGGCGACGACGATCGGGCCAAAATGTCTGCCGCCCCGCCGCAGTCGCGCCGGCAAAACCACGTGTCGCAGGCGAAACGCAACAGGAGCATGTGGTGCTTTTTCTTTCGTTTTCATTTGAGTTCAATTTGCATTATCTTGTACATTCCGTATTAAGTTTTCAGATATAGAACACGAACAAATAAATGTTCCTGGAACCCCGCAAAATCACGTGGAGCCATGTTGATCGCGATAGACTATTATATACAGATTCGTGAAACAAAAAGTGATTGCCATGCACATATCAGTAGCACCAAATTACAAAAGCAAACCGCAGGGCTTGGCGAGGAAGCTTGCAGTTGGAGAAAATTCGTCCGGGTTCCGGAATCGAATCCGGGATCGACGCCCTTCCAGAGCAGACGCCCTGTACCATCTAGCGGATTTCCGCAGGACTCATGTGCGATGTACGACTGATCTAAATAGTGCAGTGGATCTATTCCAATGCCATTATTTTACCCGTTTCGTCAGTTCCAGTTTCCTCACTTCCACTTTTTCCAGTTTCGCCATGGACGGTATAAATGTGAGGATTCCTATAGCTAATTTCTATTCGTTTTTACTGCCTACCTTTCACAGCCGGTGATAATGAGTGTGGGCCTCCACTCCGAACACTAAGGAAGCGCGCAAATGAAGAGCATAGGCATATATTCGCTTTATTATTACGGATAATAATTATATCATCTGAGCATTATGGGAAATAAGACCCTTTCTCGTTGGTTCTTATTTGTTGTTTCTTTGTTTTTCCTCCACGCTTCATTCACTCAGTCATTCCTTCATTCGTTCGCGTTAGCTGAAAGGCTCAATAGCAACGAACCTTATGTCAGAGAGAATCGTTCGACCTGTCGCACTTATTGGCGACAACAGGAAGACGTCGTCCCTTCTGTTTCCCGTGATCAAGGCGGCCGGAATACGGTTCCGAGGGAGCTTCGATCGGGGTGCTTGGCCGGCCCTCGCTCGGTGTTTCTCGTCCGTACATGAGTGCGCCTTTCTTTCGCGATGCCTTCTCTGAGTGCGCGTACAACTTCCAAAACGCCGGGGACGTCCGACCCGCTTTTCCCCTGACACGGAGAAGAACGGAACTGCGAGAAAATTAGATGAAACTCGGAGAGAAAGAGACGGAAAGGTTGGGGCAGAAAGAGGGGGGCGGGATCGGAAATCGCCTTCCTCTGATTTCCGGCGCTCCTCGCCGAAGGACGTCATGGGGAAACTGTCGCTCCTCGACGACAACACGTCGGCATCGGCGCAGGGAGAGCTCTATCGACGCTGTCGCAACTTGTCGCGCGACGGCGGCTGATCGGTGCCACTCGCCGCCCGCCGACTGTGATCCTAGTTCGGGATCCCACCGGCAGAGGCCGCCTCTCCCTTAGTTTTCTCTCCCTTGATGTCGTCGAGAAAGAAGGCGAGAGAAACAGAGACGGCAAATTGGATGCGAAGTACGCACACAAAAAAGACCATCGATATTTACGAGAATGGCAAGAAAGAAATCAAGAGGAAAAGTGTGTAACGAACCAGGGGAGTGCCTTGCTCTTTGTAGCGCGAGCTGGCCGCCCAAGGGCAAAAAACAACAACAACAACAACAACAACAACAACAACAACATATACGCCACACGATAAGACACAGGTGAGTGCTGCAAAAAGAAATGAAAAGAAAGAAAGGAAGAAACGGGGAAGACTTGGCACTTCGTAGTAGAATGCCAGCATGTTCAAACAGCGAGACTCGTAGGGTGTTGCGTCCACCTTTCTCAAAGCGTTGGGATTACAAGAAGAGCGAATAATTGAAGCGGGGAAGAGTTTTGATATAGCCGGTGTCATTATAGGCGTAGGTAATAGTAAAAGTAGGGGGTGAGATTTTAAATAAAAAATTTAATATCTTCAGCGGACAGGCGAAAGGCTACATTAGCGATAGATGTAGTAAAACCCGAATGAATCAAGCGCGTTAGACGGTTATTTGTGGCCGCTGCATTTCAAAGTGGATGCCAATAAAACCATCATCATCAACATCCTACGTCATCGACGATTTCGGAAGCCACTGTTACAGCTTTCCCATTACTTCGGTCGTTGTTCAACTTGTCGTAAAAAAATTGTGTGGGAAACCTTTCTCACATACTACTACTACTACAACATATAATAATAATAATAATAATAATAATAATAATAATAATAATAATAATAATAATAATAATAATAATAATAATAATAATAATAATAATAATAATGATTTTCTGGGCCCAACAGTGAATATAATCAAAATTGTATAATTTCGCTTTTGATGATATCAAAATGAAGAAACCCCGTCGTGTTGGCGTAGCGACTTTGGCGTCGCGCTGCTAAGCACGAGGCCGCGGGATGGAATCCCGTCCGCGGCAGCCGCATTTCCATGCGGGGCGAAATTCAATAACGCCCATGTATACATGCAGTGGGTGTACGTTAAATAACTCCGGTTAGTTCAAATTATTCCGCAGTCCCCCACTGTGGTATGCCTCATAATTACATGGTGGTTTTGGCACGCAAAAGCCAAGAATTTATTTCACGTAATTTTTTTGTGTTCTCCAGATAGAAAGATATAACTTGATATAATGTTGTTGGATGAATATTTTTGTTAAGGTGATCACTCATTCACGAGTGCGGTTGAGTTATTCTTCATCAACGATTAATTTTAGTAGATAAGAAAATGCAGCTGCAATGCGTGTACCAGCAGTGTTACGGTTCGAGTGCCAAAGTTACCGGTGGTGTGCCCCGTTTGTTTTTTTCTCTCGTTCTTTGCCCGCTCGCAAACGGTAACAGGCAAACGATACAAACGGTGCGGGGCTAAAATCGACGATGCAACCAGTGAATTAACCGATCCGTTTGGCCGGCATCATTAAAAAAAAAGGAATTGGCGAGTGCCCCGTCGTTCCTCAGTCAACTTGCCTTCGCGACGTGGTACACGAGGTCGAAAGCCAATAAAAATTGGCGCTCATGATTCCAGGGCCTTACAGCCGTTGCGGAATAAAAGAAGTTGGCGGTCAAAACAAATTAGCGTTATGCCAGGAATGAGGAATTCTGAGGCTCTTACGTGTTCTATTGAAGGTCGTGGTGCACCATATAGTGGCACAAGAACCAGAAGAAACCCGGATGTCCAGCAGATTTCCCGTTGAATTCGCGAGCCTGTGCCTCACGGTCACGTGCTCAAAGGCGTCCTAAATCGGTCTTCGGCTGGCACACTCCTCATTATAAGTTCATTGGATTATTGATTTTAACTACAACACGGCTCGAAAGTAGGAGTCCTTCGAGGGATCTGCTCTAACAAACTGAAAATGGCTAAAATGGCATTAAATGACGCCAAGCAACAACCTAACGCAGACGTTTTTCTATTTCGATAGCAATTATGTGGACTCCAGGTGAATTTAGGCTGTCAGCGTCGCCATCGCCGTGGTGTTCCGTATTAAGCCCAAGTGCGATAAAATGGCGGCCGTGCATCGTCTGCTGCGGGTGCGAGTGAAAGCGTGCGAGGGTGCGAGGGCAGCAAGAGGGGAGGGGAGCGTTCTACTCCGGCGGCGGCTGCATGTGGCACGGCTGAGCGCAGACGCCATCTCGAAAGCGATCCGCGGTGGGTACAGAGTGCAGGCGCACAGAGGGCTGATAGCTTCGTGTGCGCTGTGTTCGTCGTGTGCGCTTCGTTCGCTGCTGCCCCTCTTCGTCACGCCTGTGTTTGGCAGCCAGCGTCCACGGTCATCGAGCAAGATGTGCTCATGTTTGCCAGGGCTCGCGTGACATCACAATTGTTAATTTAGTTAGTTAACGAATGTTCACAAGTTTATACGGCCCACAGAGCTACTAGGCTTACTTCGTATAGTTATCTGAGAACTTCCTATCGCAATCGGTGCTCCGCTTTTCGGGCGAAACTAAGGCATTCTTTCTTCCTTCCTTCTTCATATCGTCTCCGCCATCATTGTCGTCCACACCATTTGCTTTTCCTGTACATGGGCGATACAGGCGTTTTCACCGAACACGACATGAGACCTGTCACGTCATACATTAACGGCCTTTGTATGCTATTACAAATAATTTTATATCGTTTCTTGCCAGCTTCGCCCTGCTTCGCGTCTCTCTGAGACTGTGTGAGCGCATCCACAAGTATCTTAAAAAAGCAAGGACATCTGATGGGCCAATTATGGACGAAATTAGCAAAGATTCTGCGAAACTGAGGCACAACTTTTATTCGATGACAAGCTCAACTTAGCCTACCTGAGTGGTTGTTCTTTTTCATCTCTCTCACACTTGTTTACGTATCGATTTAACGTCTCAAGAGAACTCTTTGTTTATAAGCGAAGGCATTCTGGAGCGCGAGAAATAGGGGGTCAGGATCTCGAATGAATCCTCGGGAAGGCAAGCTTAGCGTACTCCTCCAGGTTGGAGTAATGAGCAATGAAGTGTTACTCACAGACACACGACGCACACAAAACCCGCAACACGCCACACACACATGCTATAACGCCACCGCCCTCCCTCATCCAGAGCTTCGAGAAGGGAAAGCGAGGAAAGAAGTCCAAGAACACTCACAAGCGTAGTTTCGCAGACACGTAGAGCGACACAGAAGCCATGTGACATTTCCACGAGTCATAGTATAGTAATAACAAACACACCACCTTAACACAAATCGCCCTTATTCACCACTTCCGCGTTGTGGAAAAAAGAGTTCGCGCTGGCTACATACTTGGGGAACCGTGTGTAAATCGGTTGCTGCAGCGAGCCGGCCTACTTGTTTGTCGCCTTAGCAGCATAAGCAGCCAGTTAATAATCGCATTATGTAAGTAACTGCATCGCGATCTTTATAAAGTGTGCATGTAGCCCAATAATGAAACAATCGGTTATACTAAGATAATCGCGCACCGATAAGACCCCATGGCTACTACATGGCTAATTTTCGGCATATGTTCTGTTTGTTTTCTCACGGGCATCCGGGACCCAAAACTGCGGCACTGCGGACCGCGCTGTCAGATGTTGGAGCATAAGAGCGGTATCGTTTCGTATTTTTCTCTGTATTTGTGCTTTCAATAATCTAACGGCGCTTTCGCACACGAACACTGACGAAGAAAAGGCGTCATAAACGAATGACGGCACCACGAAAAACCCAAATCTGGAATAGACAAAAGGACGCTTCCAATCCTGGCACCGCTAGATTTTGTTTCAACCAGTCGTAGAGCATGAGAATAGGAATGAAGCAGAAATGTTTCTCGTTCAACGCTTTGCAAACGTTCCTGCCGACTGTTTGAACAGTAACACCACTTCCTTTCATCCGGGCTCATTTCCTTACCTGCAAACGCCGCACAATGTCGCCGCGAGGCAGTGTGGAAACACGCGTGTCTACGATGCCTTACAAAAGATTGAAAAAAGAGAGTGGGAACAGATACCGTGAATGGAATGAACGAAATACGCGTGGAAAGCTTTCAGCTCCATCTCGCTCCAGAATCAGCTTCCTGCCACGATGTCGCAAGCCGTGTAGCGATGCGCGTACGCCACCGTAGGACTTGAATGCCGGGAAATGGGAGAGGAAAGGGTTCATAATGCGGCGGCACTATGGCTTTCCCTCGGAACGACAGCAGCGTGATCCACAGCTTTGATTAAACAGTAGCGGGGCCGAGGTTTTCAATTAGTGCGCTGACTCGAAACACGACCCCTTCGGCGCTCGTTTAGAGCAATTCTATTGAACATATCGGACTCGGGGAAACCCCGAATGACCGGGTGAAAGAGCTTGGTGACGGAGAGATAGAAGAACAGGGAAAGAAGTCCGGGCACAGCAGATTTACCGAACACAGAAGTTTCTCTTTTGCGTCACGTGGAGCGAAAGTAATTAGCCACGGCAGATCAGCCATGCAGATTCGCGGGGAATGCTGAATCCGATTGCTTTTCTCTTTCTATTGCGGAGCCCACGCGGACGATGCCGTAATTAACGAGTGAAATTGTCCAGCGCGTTTTTCTTTTTTTGAGGGGGGGGGGGGGAGGGGGGCGCTTTGAACGCAGAGTACCGAGCGAGCGGCGATCCCCCGCATGGACGCGGATAGAATCACACGCGGCTGCAAAAAAGGAGACACGGAGCGGAAAGAAACTGGTGGCACTGCTACTGGCGGCGGGCACTAATTAAGTGAGACAAAGCGGCCGCCGCCTCGAAGCCTGCGTCGTATTCGCACTTGCCGCATTTGCGGCTTGGACGACGTCGCTTCTCCTCCACCGGGGTCATCATATTTCGCTTTCTGCCCGTCATCCCAGGCAGACTGTGCATGTTTACGCCCGGCACTAGCCTTTCCTCGCACTGATCCCCCGTTCTCTGTGGACCCAGTCTGGACAGACCCTCTCTCTCAATTCCAGTATCGATCGTTCAGCATGTTTATACAAACTCCGAGATAAATTGGCTGTTTTCAACCGAAGCGCGTTCTCTCTTTCGGTCGGTATAATCTTTACTTTATGAACAAAAAAAGAAATCAATGTAGTGGAGCCATTCCGCTGTATATAGAAGTTATCGCGGGATATGAAAATTTACTACCTTTACTGAAGTTACTGCGATGGGCGTGCACGCGAAAACATCTAGTCTCCAACACCACATGATTGAAGAGCATCAACACGATGGCCCACGAATGCAGGGTCAAAAATCCATCGCTGCGTGCAAATAAACAATAAGCATAGAACCTACAGCTCTCTAAAAGCGGCCCTGCCATATAATCAATATCACACCAGCACTGTGAGAGGTGAAGACCGCCTTCAATTCGATAAAGAAATGCTTGAACGACGACGGGATCGGACGACGGTGGGATGTCTTCCAGCACAGAAGCGCGACACTCTAACCGTAAGGCCACGATCACACACTTTCTTTACAGAGCCCACGGTGGCACGCCTGTCTAACGCGGGCCAGAGGTTGTACCCTTCGGAACGTCTGTCCCGTGCGTCACGTGCCAGTTTCAACCCTTGTGGCCACTTTCAGACGCTGCGTTTGACGGCACTGCCTTCGGGATTGGCGCACATCTTTCGCCAGACGGATACCTACAAAGCGTGCGCAGTCCGCCTATGATGCTATCGTACTAAAGATAAGCCACTTAGCCAGTGCCACATTGCATAATTTGCACAATTTCTGGACAATGAGCGAGAGCTCCACGTTCTGCACTCATCGATGACAGGTGCGTGCGCGAAAGTTGATGTCCTTCTCTTCCTGGTTGATTCATACATTAACAAAGTACCAGCGTCCACGGTTGTTCGTACATATATCATAAACCTTTGAAGAACAGCACTGAGCGCGCGCAGGTCCATATACTGGCGCGCCCGTCAGTCGCAATAGCTGGTGTCCGAGTCACAACTCAGCGACGGATCCCTCAGGGTGATCGATGCTAATCTCAAAGGATGCTAATCTCAAATCTCAATGCAATCTCAATCTTTTGCTAACTGCATGCGCCGGAACGATCACGGAGACAGAAATACGTTATGAGTGCGATGTTCTCGGCATAATTTATACCTTCCGCGCCGCTGCGAGTGCGAGGTGTTTGCGAAGCGCTCGGCGGTGCTTCGGCGTTCGACTGCTGCACTGACGGACATCTCAAGGCGCAGTGGCGAAAAAAATGCCAATTTCTTGACAGCAAGGAGTAGCAAGAGTGGCATTGCGGAATAACCGATCAAACAAATATAGTAAAAGCTTATAGAAAGTGACGTCAAAATGTAGGTGCTATTGAAAGTGCGTATGACTACGCGGTGAGATATTGTGTAGCTAAAAGAAAAAGAAAAGGTTTCGCGTTTGCATCGATAGCCGTTCACATTCATGCAAAGGAAGGCGGAGCCTGCCATCTAGTGGTCGTATTTTATAACGAATATTTCCTTACAATTCCGTTCACTTTCTTTGCGAGTTGAGAGAGAGAGAGAGCGCAAAGAGAGGAAAGGCAGGGAGGTCAACCAGACGAGCGTCCGGTTTGCTGTGCTACGCTGGGGGAAGGGAAAAGGGGAACAGAAAGAGGAAAGCGGGATAGAGGATACACTGTGTGTGCGCGCAGCAAAGCGCCTGGAAATCAGCCAAGTCCAAGCAAGTGCTCCGCCGGTACGTTAGGCTGCCGTCATTCTGCTGTCTGAAGCTAATTTTGGCTCTTCCCCATAGCTGGTGATGCACGTTGTAGTCACCAGTGAAGACCAAGGAGCCGTTGGGTGTTAGCAGTACGTTGCAGTGCGTGGCAATATATTGCTAAGCTAAACCCCAGCCTTCTTGACTTCAGTGCGAATAGTACGATGTGGGTGATCCACGATGCTTACTCAAGAGTTGCAAGTACTGAATTGAAAGCATCCAGCACTTGCAGTACACTTCGAGCTGACGGAGAGTGCAGCTTATTCAACAGCATTCGAAAAGTATTCATGGGAGACCGGAGCATCATAACCACTTGCCGGTCTTCTTCAGGCAATTTGTCAGGAACCTGCGCTGTGCACACTACACACTCTAAAGAAAGTTTGCACCCTTTGGGGTGTATATCTGCCACACAACAATAATCGTCATCTGCCTTCATGCGTTTTCTTTCTTGAAAACGTCGCGCCCGCTACTTTCCTGTCGGGAATGCTATGTCATGCTGATGACGCGCATGCCATTCGTTACTGGAAAGTACCGGGCTCGCAGCCTTAAAGGAAGGAAACGCATCAAGGCAGATGACGATTATCGTTGTGTGGCAGATATGCACCCCAAAGAGTGCAAACATTTTTTGGAGTGCAGCCGTGCGCAGCTGTATCACTTGACGTGGCTACGGCTCCGGCATCGACTGTGTCATCGGCTCCAGCTGTGGCATCGGCTGTGGCATCGGCTGCTGCTTCGGTTGTGACTTCCGCTGTTCTGGCTTTGGTTGCTGCTTTAGGAGTGCGGACCAAGTTGTATTGTTCTCCGCCGTGACCTTGTCAGATTTAGATTAAATTGCGTCAGGCCTAGGGGGAAGAGGAGGAGGTGTTGTCGGATGAGGCGTACTCTTCACAGAGGCGCGCACCAGCGTTCTTTGAAGTCCGTTCTGAAAGGCAGGCGTGCAAGCACGCACACAGGAAGGAACGAAAAGGCTAGCCCGAGTGCCAACTGCACCGACCTGCTCCATTTACGGTCGTGCTTTCGAGCTGAACCATTTTTCACTCGAGGCAACGAAAGTGATTCCGAAGATCCAAAGTTAAAAAAAAAAGAATCACGTTGCACGAACCGTTACTTTCGCACGCTGAGGGTTGTTCATAATAAAGTTGACCAAGCCCCTCAAAAGTGGAACGCACGGCGAGGTTCGCAAGGCCCGCTGTGCGTTCACACCCCGAAGAAAGCGGGGGGGCAACGCCAGTGCCCATTTTTTACCGGTGGATGTCCGGCGATGTGTTTCCAACGAACCGACTCGCGCATACGATGTTCTAACGATTAGACCACGACTGGCTGGTCCGGGTGATAGCTAGCAGTTGAGGCGCGGCTGCGAGCGAGCCAAAGACGAGAAGGTTGAACATGAAAAGAATCATTGCAAAATAAGATGTCTGCCATCCGTCTTTCAGTTTCGTTTTCTTTATCTCATTAACAATTGCTGTGCTGTTAGCCTGTTACCACATAATAATATTTGTGCTGCTACGCAGCTGGCTAGCTAATCGTTTCTGTTATAAATTGCAGGTTGCGTGCATTTGGGTGAAATCAGACAAACGATTGCTGCGCGTAGTCTCGCATGACGTCGTGGCCCGAAATTCGTGGGAGAAATGGCAGCATACCAGTACGTAACAACGTCATCCCTGATACGTCATATTACCCCGCAACAGCACAAGGAATATCTTAAAGGAACCACATCACCTGGTATGCAATAAGTGCTGGGCTATGGGCTCGGTCAGTTTCTGAATATGAAGCAATTAACTGCCCAGAAGCGAGAACATTCCCCCCTTTCTTCCTTCCTTGCTTTCTTTCTTTCTTTCTTTTTTTCTTCAGGAAGACCGGGGATCACGAGACTTCGTGTACGTCGCTCGAGGTTCTTATATGGACTGCGTAAGCGAGCGAGCTGGTGAAAGGCCCACCCGGAGGAGATGGCGAGCGAAACTCACTGATGCGCTAATGCGCGAATGACGCGGAAGGAACAAACGAGGGAACAAAGCGAAATCACGGAACAGCGATGGACGAGCGACGACGCCTACGGAAGAAAGCCAGGGACGAAATAAGGAAAGGCGACATTAGTGAAAAAAGAATAATAACAAGATAGCAAGGACGGATCGACCGCATAAACGAATCGGAGACAAAGAATGCCGGGACGAACAATGAGGACAAAGGCTTAAAACGAGACTCCGCGAATGAATGGATAGATTCGCGCGGCGCGCGAGGGAACAAAGAATGAGAAAGGGAGGAATTGATAAGATAGCGGGAGGAGGGCGAGGAGGAATAGAAGGCGAGCATGGGGTCGAAGTCGGGCCTTTTCCCTCCCGACGCCGTCGATCAATAAGGCGCACACAACAAAGGCCTCCTCTCCCTCGCAACTGCGCCTCGCCGGCAGCAGAGAGAGCGGTGCACCGGGCGCACCAAGCCAGGATCATCTATTATTTACTCGCATTCCCACCGGCCAGGAGAACCGACGCAGAATAAAGGGGTCGCCGAGAGCGTCGCGGTTACGGAACCGCGGGTGCGAGAACTTTAGAAAATAAAAGCCGGACCCCCCCCCGGTCGGTTGTTCTCTTTATTTTCTAATTCTTTTGCTCCAGCGGTGGAGGGAGGCGAGATAAACGTTGCGGTGGCTCGCTGGACACGCTATTCTTCAGTTGACCGGTAGCAGGTTGGACTTTCTAGGCTACGTTGCCATGCGGGGTGGATTTGAAGAAGAGTCGAGTGCTTCTGTTCGAACTTGCCTGTTGTGGGCTGTAGCAAGGCACCGCATGTGAACACATAAAAGTCACGGAACTGCACCACGTAATCATAATGAATGAAGAGATGAATTAGCGTTTCGTTGACGCTACTTTCGCTAATTATTGAACAGAGACGAGAGACACGATGCAGGTACAGTACCTAGACCTAGTGAAGAAAATTAACAGCAGCCACCTTGCTCGTGCTGCTTGATTAATGAAGTTTGAAGCGCGAATCGGCAAATTTTCTTGTTGCACACGAACAAAAGATAGGCTGAGTCAAATTTCTGTTGAATGTAAGCTTAGCTTTAAGGCAATTAGCATTCTTTGGTTATTTCAAGAGTTTCGAGCCTATCTATCTATCTATCTATCTATCTATCTATCTATCTATCTATCTATCTATCTATCTATCTATCTATCTATCTATCTATCTATCTATCTATCTATCTATCTATCTATCCGAGCTAACGCGTGGAATTTTTTTTGGCCAGTCATTTTTTGTGTTTATGTTTGTTTTTTGTTTTTGTCTTTTTTTTTTGCTTTCATGGCATTCGATGACGCTTGATGACGCAGGACATGTCGAGTTATATGGTTATATTTATATACCTTCCGAATAAACTTTCAATTGCAAGTAGCGCCGTGTCTTGTCTTTTCCCGTGCCTTAGGTTCTGTCCCAGTAGTTCGCGATACGAACTTCGGCATGTTTTACTAACTTGGGCCGCTCGTTATGGGCTCACGACCTCGATGCCGTCGTGGTCGTTCCATTATCGCCATTGCAGCTTCGTGATATCTGACACTCGTCGTGCCGTTGTCGTCAAGCCTTCTACGCCGACCCAGTGGCCAGGTTGCCTAATAGCTTGCGCCACTACGCATGCTCTCGTGGCCGCGATAACGTCGGGCTCGTTACACCGTCGTCACGGCAGGTTCGTCATCCGACTGCCGTCTTGCTGTCCTCGTCACGCAATCATGATCACGTAGTTGTCGCCCTGTATTCGTTTTCATACCATCGGCGTGATGCCGTCGCAGTCGTTCTGTCATCTTGATTCTAACTTCGGCATCTCGCTCTCGTCATCCCGTTGTTCTCCCACAGTGGTCGTCATACCGTCGTCGTGGTGTCGTCGCGGATGTTCCATGTTCAAAATTACACATTCGACATCCGATTGCCGTTACCATTCTCGTCACACCATCGTAGTCATACACTCTTCGTTATCCCAATGTCCTCGTATTGCTGCAGTCACGTTGTGGTCCTTATACCATAGTCATCATTTAAGTAGTGTCATCTCACTGTCGTCATGCCATCGTCGTCAAACCGGCTCTGTAATTCTGTCGATGTCATTCCTCCTTCGTCATTCCGTCGCCCTGGCTGTATGGGCGCGGTACAGTTGTCGCCATAGCGCAATGCTCGTAAGCGACTTTGGCAAGGGAGCACCATAGCAAAGCGGGACAATACTGGAGTATGTCGCAGATAGCCGAAGAAACATCGTTACATTGCTGAAATGCTGATCGCATTACCGTCGACAGTAATCTTGAGAATACTATTGTCGTGTATTTTATTGCGAAAGCAATAATGCTCGCACTTCCGGCCCATCGATGGTCGTGGCGCCTCCTTACACAGCTGCGCGTCACGTGACCATGTGACGTCACGCCAGACCGAGAGACGGGGCCCCAGCTCGCGGCATCGATGGTGGAGGCGAAGCCTCGCGAGCCGCTGCTGTGGCGCTACCGAGAGAGGGCGCTCGCTGGTGTGACGTCACGCTAGGAGGATAAATGGGGCTACAGCTCGGCTCCTCGCAGAGGTCGGCGCGCTGCCTTGCGCTATGTCGGATTATGTATAGCCATAAGTTTAACAAGGGGCAACCATGTCCACACCATCAGCCGAACCAAGGCGCAGCCAAGGGTATTGCTTTCGCAATCTTCCAGGCTTAACCAAGCTAAGCCTTCAGCCAATTTTTTTTTTCAGAAACCAGTAATTGATAACAAAAATCTCTAACCAAATGTTGGCAGGAGTAGTAGTAGCAAGACGTGTTCTTAAACGTTTTGATTCGTTACACACGAAGAACGGCCGCAAAAAGAAAGAAAAGAAAACACGTGCAACGACGGCATTGCCATTGCCGTCTTTTAGTGCCAGTAATATCGTGTTTCTTACGGTGGGCTTTCTTTTTTCCAATTTTAGATACAAAACAACAGCATCGTGACTAAAGGTCTGTCAGGTTTGTCAGGACTCTACAACGCACCAACAAAATCTAAGCAAGTAGTAGAACACTTAACGAGCTTTTGGATCCCAAACATTTGCACCAAATGTCGCTCAACAATTGTGTCCGAATTGATCTCCAGCGCCCTGCTCCAGAGCCCATGTTTCGCCCCGGGAGGTCAACATCAAGCAAATCCTGGTTTTCGTGTGTTTGGACTGTGGGCACGTGCGGTAGTTTTATGAGTACCTTTAGTCATCACTCCTGAATAAAGTATAGCTGCGAGTCCACTCCTGCGTGCTCTGTTTTGTTTCGTTTTTCGTTTTTTTTAGAGCACAGCTTTTAGGCACCCGTTCCTGCGGCGAGCATCGGCGCCGGCAACGGCGTAACCGAGCGAATGAGCACAGCGAAAGATGAAAGCGAACGCAGAGCGCAGCGGGGGATGAAAGAGGCGATTAGCAAATCGGAGAGGAGGCTGCACAGGAACCATGACGGGGAAAATTTAACGGAGGAGGGTATGGCGAAAGCGTGAGAACTAAAGCGTAGTGCGGCGACGATGGCTACATGACGCTGCCAGAGTAGCGCACGTAGTCTGGGAAGTATGTCTGCAGCGGCTGCAGTGAATCGCGTCCACGCGTCACGCACGCGATGCCTCTCGCGAGATTTCGCGATTAGCAAGGTAGTCGCACCACACTTCTCTCATTTTGCAACGCGCCGCTATAGACAGAGTGTCCGCGCCAGCCAATACATCGCGAAATGAAAACACGTATAGAGATGTGCTCAAATTTTGCATTAGGAGGTATCGTAATCGTCGGTGAATTTTCTACTGCTGCTGTAGAGTTTTACGCCTGTTAACTTCCTCAAACATTTACGAGCTCGGCGGGCACACAGTTCTATACTGGACGCATATTCAGCCAGCAACTCAGAAAATCGTAGGAAATTCAAACATCTTTATATCTTTCGCGAGATGCGTTTGAGAGGGGGAAGAGAAAGGCATTCCGACTGAACGAAGCTGTTTGTTTAAATTACCATAAATGCCATCAATGTCGGCCCTGCCGAATTTCGCGCTTTAAAATGTGGCTCTTACGCGAGGCATTACGAATTTTCTGGACTACAGAGAAGCTGCTGAGAAAGCCAAACCACCAGCACGCTGACTGCAAAATAGAGCCTCGAAAACACAATAGGACTACCATTGCAGCAGTTACTAATGGATACATTTTTTTATTAGAACTACAGAAAAAAGTTGTGCGCTGTCACCCTTACTACGTTAGTATATTAGGCAGACGGTAATAGGAGTTAAATAATACAGAAGATTTGAAGTTTCTTTGCAGAGTGGGGCGGGTAAAAAAGAAGTAAGCAAAATGTGGGAAAATGCAGAGACTTGGCACATCGGAAGGCGGCCCATATATTCTGCTCAGTATATAGGTTCAGAATTAAAATGGCGCCATTTCTTTTTCCAGTGCCTGCGGTACTTGAAATTGCGCCAGCCGATCCTTGGCAGCTGTCTTGCGTGATTTATTAGCATGCAGTATACAAGCTTTATGTGTCACAGCGCACGTTCATTCTAGCCAATAATTGAAATGAAGTTCAAGAAGCACTCGCTGCTTCCAGCCTGACTAGCTTAACTGTGCTGCAGTTAGCCGTGTAGAGAGAGAGAGAGAGAGAGAGAGAGAGAGAGAGAGAGAGAGAGAGAGAGAGGCTCTTTATTGAAAAAACAGAGAATTTTGCCGGCGAGTGGTTAAGCGTGCCTACCTGTCTCGATGCATCCATGCTATTCTCCCAAAAGAAACCGCAGCGACGTCAACCAAAGTTGTAAGAGGTGAGAAGTGAAACCAAGAAAACGCTGCTTTGCAGCGATAGGGTGGGCCTGATAGGGTGTGAATGCCAGCGCGATGATCGCAGCGTTAAAAACTGGCGCTATTCAAGAGAGGCCTGGGATTTTACGTGATCCGTGCATAGCAGCACTGTTTGCCACGCCAGAGGCATTCGATGTGCGCCGAGACCTTTAATCTCGAAATGCTCCCGTGAAGCCCGCTTTTGACGCCAGAATGTAGCGACTGGAAAAGGGAAACACTCGTTCCGCTCCGAGCGCGTGACGACAGGGCCTGTGGGAGGCTAAACACGGGCTAAACGAACCTTTCCCACTGGCAGCGCAACACCCCCCCCACCCGCCCCCCCAGGGACAAACCGATATAGAAAAAAAAAGAAGAAAAGGAAAGGAACCGAATGCAAATACCCACCGTAGGGGCGGGTGCGAAACAAAGGAGCGTGTCGGACGCGCACGTCGTGTGTCTGGCGTACTGGGAGGCACCGGCGTGAAAATGAAGTTACTGGAAACGCGGACAGCGGGGACAGCCGCTTGTTTAGCCCGCGGTTCAAGCGCTATGTCAAGCGGCGTCAGTGTGCCACGTGGAATACGAACGATCCCATTTCTCTCCGTCCGTCCGCAGCAGCTCTCTTTTTTGAAAGTACGACCACTGTACGAGTCAATGTGCCGCTGGACCAAAACATCTTGCGTTATTTGCTTGATGCTGACCTAGGGTTACAGGGACAGCATCTCGAATTGATCGGGCACGTCCGATAGCGTTACCAAAGGAAAAGGGGTTGAGGACTAGAGTAGATTTCGTCGTGCAGGCATTGTTCGTGCCACGAACGAAGTTTTAGCTATAGAGGGAAGAACTCGGCACAAGTTATAAGTAAACAAAATAGAAGTCGCGTTAATTCGAAGGAACAAACCTGAAAACATTAAATTATGCGGTTTAACGTGCCAGAACCACTTTCCGATTATGAGGCACGCCGTAGTGGAGGACTCCGGAAAATTTCGACCACCTGGGGTTCTTTAACGTGCACCTAAACCTAAGTACACGGGTGTTTGCGCCCCCATCGAAATGCGGCCACCGCGGCCGGTATACGAGCCCGCGACCTCGTGCTCAGACACCATAGCCACTGAGCAACCACGGCGGGTCCACAAACCTGAAACAATTTAATACAAGCATAGTGCTCAGGACAACGACATAGGCTCGCGCTTATTTCGCACACAGCGCCCGTGTAAAACCAGGGGTTGCGATGCAGCAATTGCGTCGTCGCGCAGACCACAACCCCGAGAAACAACCGGCGCGCTCACCACCGCGCTCGAACACATCGCCGCACAGATGTGGGAGACACTGCGCGGCGTTCTTCAACGGGATGCGCGCAGGATCCCGCATTCGGCTCGCGTTTTTTCTGAGCCTCTTCGTGCCTGCAAAATCGACTCGGTCCGGTCCCCTTCAACACCCGTCTGTTTTCTCCACTAGTGTTGTCCCTTGTTCGCTATTAGCTTTACGGAGCTTGCGGCATACAATTACCCGAACGCTCTTTCCAATGCATTACGCACTGCGCGTAATCCCATGAGCCTATAGACAAGCGCACCTCAATGTATGTGTCTCAATTACTGGCTGCGTGGTCCGCAAATAAAGCCGCACGAAAAATAACTACGCTTAAAAAAATACCTCTATTCAGCGGTTGGATGAATATTTTTGTCCAAGTGGTGCAAGAGAACCTAATGGGACGTCAAAAAGTAAATGAATACCCACGGCGGCCGTGAAATTCAATGCCGCAACCTTTTGGAATAATCCATGAAGACACCGTACTCGACCATAACTAGCAGATGTTTCGTATTTCAAGTAGTAAAATGGTTCTCTTTGCCTAAGCACAGGAAATTTCTGAGTTCGCAAGTTTTGCGGGAAACTAACTAAAGCGAAAAGCAATGTGTCCAGAGCAATTCGACCGCTATGGAATCGATTGCGCTGACTTGAACTGCGAAATTTGCCTCCACTGGTGTGCGTCCTGCGACGTCGGTTGCCCAAGGATACGTTTATGGGTATTGGCAACATTGCTTTTCCACTCACTGATATTGGCAGGTCATTGCCCGACGCTAAGCACAGGAAACGTCAGTCGAGATCATTTCTGATATCATTTAAAAAAGCCGAGCTAATTATTACGAAATGAGAAGTGTGCGTGAGGGGTATTCTACAGAATCTACCTTCTCACTAAATCAGTGTAATTGCGCTTTCAGGTAAAAAAAACGTGCATATGTGAATGTTCAAGTATGTGAATAAGTGCATACTTACCGGAATTTTTGTGCAGCAACGAGCTTTCGCTATTGCATCATTCTTCTGTTCATTTCTTACATGTCTTTAGTCGGACAGTTTAGTCTAAATACTATGGGGAATGTTTTGGACTAACTTGAGAAGTATTTAAACAAGTTCAACCTCCTTTCTTTCTTTTATTTTACGGCTCTTTTTATATATTGTCGACAGTATACCGATTTCGACATACTGTTGAAATATTTACCACACGTAAAAAAATCATATTTACGAGAAAAAATATTTTGTAGCTGAAGATTGCTTATTTTCTTGATTTAATCTGTCGGAAATCACACATAAAAGCGGCATACAAGGACAAGCAAACACTCGAGAAATTGTATTTGAAAGCTGTAATGAGTGGTATTTCTTTTACCAAAGGTTTAGTGAAAGTGATTATTGTTTCAACAGAAATTTCTTTGATGTCGTGAGTGCGCGCGAAAGTGCAATTATTGTGGTGAATATTCGGAAATAAATATTCACATGTAAGTATAATTTCTTACCCGTCTGCGGCTACATTCGGGAAACTTCACCTACGTGAGGGCGTCTCCTCAGCGGCACGTATTAGTCGACGCACCTCAGGACGGCGATCGGTGCCTCAGCAGGACCGTTAGCGCGGCGAAGCGGACAAGGCACTTATGAAAATGGAGCGTTACAAATACGTGTCCTGACTTACTTCTTGTCTAAACACAAAAAAATAAAAAAAAGCTAAGACATGCTTACCAACTTGGATTTCAAGCTTGCCTTGCCTAATGTCTTCACTGCAGCTCTAACGTATTGCAGTGAAAATGACGCGCACAGCAGTTCCAGATTTTTTCGGAAGCAGCCCACTATATAAGGCAGTATTGACCAAGCTTAACTTACGTAAGAGTGTTGCCTCATTGACTGTCGTTCGGGTGGCCAATGATAGTGATCGACCTGATAGCGAGTCGGTTACCATGCATCAGTGATGGCGATTCGACGACGGCGCTTACGAACGTAAAATATATATATTTTTTTCAGAATGCCAGCCCTGTTTGCTTTTATTTTGCGACAAACTAAAAATCGCTTACATGAAAATTTCTTAAACAAGTGTTGCTCGACTACCTCAACGGTGCGCGCTTCACCGCAGCTCTGTCACGTGTTGTCACGCTTATTTCGTTTTCCCCTCGTGATGTCAAGTTTTCCACATCGCCAGGTGGTTTCGACACGACGACTCTGCTCTTCGTCCCTTAATGACTGCCGACGTGGGCAATTAGCTGCAGAGGCTGCTTCCGTTCGACGGCCTTCGCTTCACGTTACACTGTCGTTTGCGTTAGACGTTGCTGTTGCCATTTACCCTTACATGGACCATGCGTGGGCATGCGGAAATGAATGGAACACTAATGACGGGCTGCACAGCGCGTAGATTAAGCGCACTCTTTCAGAAGGCCCTCGCAAGGTCGAGGAACATTCCCACACACAGATCGGTTCGACAGCTCTCTTACTTCTGCGTATATTTTTTGATATAGATTGTCTTCAGTGACTGGCACGTCGAGAAGTTGTGTACATAAATAAGTAAATAAAAGTAAATAAAAAATAAAAAAAAACACAAGAGAGACGTCGTGCACCGAATTACAATTTGATAACAGTGAAAATCTAGTGAAAGGCAGCCACCGTCAAAAAAGAAAACACTGTACGGGGACCAGGTACGGCGTACTGATGTCATTGTGGCCGCTATGTTTCGGTCCTAGCACGGTGACAAGGCTGCTGAAGTGACGTCCCCTCAAAGTTATCTTTCAGTCGACTTCCTTAATTCGATCCTAACATGACAGACAAAATTGATGGAAGCATCCTTCATGTCGAATTAAACAAGATGCATAAAAAGGTCTACGCCTTCGAGCGCAGTTTCGTTCGAAAGGCGAAGCTTCGGTTGCGATAGCAAATTAGTGGACAGCTATGCGACGTAACCATAGTAGTTTTATCGGCTGTATAAACTTAAAACATACGCAAACTAACTAAACTAACAGGCACGGTGTCATGCGCGCAAAAGCAGGCATGAACACATCTGACTCGACGACCGCGGAAACTAGCTGTCAGAACGCTGGCGCGAGGAAACGTGGCAGCATCAGCGAGCGAAGTGACATTCGTGCCGCCTACCGCTTCGACGTGAAGTGAGCAAAGCCACGAGTCGCCGCCCCACCTAGGCTCTGCCGCCAACGCAGGCCGCCCTCAAGATACGGCCGCGCGACCACACGCAGCCACCGCATGCGCAGTTGCAGCCGGATTAGAAGGCCGGGCCCCTCTCTCCCCTCCCGCTGGTGCCTCGAAACGTTGGGTGCCGCGCGCACGACGGCGCGCTTCCTTCTCGCTATCGCCTCCGTCGCGCGGGCGAGATTGATCCGTGATCGTCGGCTCCCCTCGCACGCCTTCACTCACACGTGCAGGGGGCGCGCGATGACGGTGTTATTGCCCTTGGACTTTTACGGAACCTCACGCCGACAGCGACGGCGGAAATGTGCTTGGAGTGTGCACATAACTGCTATCGCAATAAAAATGTCGAAACACACTACCTCTTCCATTGGAACTACTCGTATTTCCCAAAATCAAGCTCGCCGTCGAATAATACCCGCGCCCGCTTTCTATGTTCCTAAAGTAGTAAAATAACGCATAGGTTAGAATCGACCTCCTGATCAAAGTAGAAATCTAACACGCACCCGATTTCTTTAGCCGGAAAAATGCGCGTTGAACAATGGCGGCTGGTTTTTGAAAGTCAGCTTTGCCACACAATACATCAAGTTAGTTTCGCCGCAGTACATTTTTGGCAATGCGGTAAAGCACACAAACGCCTCGCAGGTGGTTTTGATTTTGTATCTGACTGCACTTCGCAAGCAATCTTCGGCCAAATTTTCGTGAAAAAAAGAAAGCCGCAAGTTAGAATTGCGCAAATACCGTAGCCAGACATTGTAAGCTACGGTTATTGCCCGAAACTCTTCCCTGGGCAGGCCGAAAATAGGCGTTTACGACTGGTGTTGACGTGTGCTCAACGCATTCACTGTACCCAAAGCTCCGCCGAGACATACACTGTCAATAAAGGGATCACTATTGGTTTCACCGTAGGGGGCAGGCGCGTACGTTCTGGCTACCCCACGAAGACCAATGTTAGGATCGAAATAAGGAAAGTTTCGGCCCATATATATGCATGGGAGCCGGCCGGGACTTTTGGTTGGGATCGTATCAACCGAAAAATTGAATTTCCACAGTTGAATAAGCGAAGTTCTATTGTCAAATTTTTTTGTGTGTGTATCCCCTTGCCCTGTGTGCTTGAGTGTTTTGTGCACTGGGAAGGAACGGGTCGGGCAAGGGGGCTGCCACTTATTCAGGCATTCCTGCCTTTTTGTCAGCCTCTTCGACAGCGATTCTTTGTATTTTTTTTCTGTCAAAATAAACATTCATTCATTCATTCATTCATTCATTCATTCATTCATTCATTCATTCATTCATTCATTCATAAGTTTAAGCCCGCTTCACTGTAGTTTTAGGAATTACTCTGTAACCATTAACAACAGGTTCTCCTGCAGCCTTGCGATCTTAAACAGTTCTATGTGTGTTCGTATCCGACTAGTACTCTATTTAAACCTAAACTTGATTCAGTGGCCGAATTCTCGAAGCTTTTTTGTTCGAAAATGTTCTTTGTCACTGGCGGCCACCTTTGCCAATAATAAGTCTAGCATCACTATTGGCTTGGCATCTGCTTTTACAAGCAATTATGGGGTTATATTATTCTTGTCTATTCATTTCTGTTCGAACGATCGATAGTATCGTTGGTTGGAGTATGGGGGGGGGGGGGCGATGGAAGTACAAGAAGTTCCGTACAGAAACCGGCAAGAAGCTTTTGCGCGACCTTGTCAAGGCCTATACGCTACTCCAGGGTACTGGTACCGAACGTGTCAAATGAAGCCAGATATTTTCAGCTTTGAGATTGCATTTCGCCATACGAAAAAAAAATAATTCTTGCAGCCCGTATTTTTGGCATTCACACAGCTAAGAAACCAAAGGAGAACTACCACGTGCTCCAGTAACATTGGTAGCGCTAAAACAGTAGTCAGTAGTCGACGCTTAATCACTCACCGTTCGTTGTCATCAGGACAACGTACTGGTCATCCCTTCTAGGTAAACCCCGCACTTGCACAAATAGATTTCCAGCTTCATCTTTCTGCCGACCAACTAAAGGCTGCAACACCCTTCATCACCAAGTCGCTGCCATCACCTGATCATCGCAATCGGTTTTAGACGCAGCAATTTTTACTCGATGTAAAAGCTGTGTTAAGACCTTCAAGTGTATGTTGCATACCCCCTCGCCCTTTATGTAACGCGGTTGTATAATCTATAATCGAATATGGAGGGGGCCTTGAGAAAAATAAATTGAATAGGCAGTAGCACAGAGGGGTTGCACAAGGTTTGTTTGTTTTTTCGACGCTACAGGCATTGCATCGGGTCGTATTTATTCTAATCAAGAATGAGTACGCATTCGTGAATGCAACGTCTAGGCACAAACGACAAAGCGCTTTTTCTTCAGGTCGGGGAGTACCAGGTAACAGGGCAGTCGCATAGAAGCATCGAATGATGCAGCATATCGCATATCGCAGCTGCAGAAAACTGCAAATGCTGCTGCGACTCCTGAAGGCAACCGGACTCTGTTACCGTCCTAGATACGGCGCTGAGCACTACACATCGGCGACATCAACACGGGACTTTCTCTCCTCTTCTTAATTTTTCTCTCCCCTTTGTCCCAGTGCAGTGTAGCAAACGGGGCTCAGTCCTGCCTAACATCATTTATCATTCCCTCTCTATCTAGTAGAAGCATCGCACGCGAGTTATATTTCATGCACCAGGCCCACGTGGTGATCAGGCCGCATGCGACGACCGGCAGCTCATCGATCCGCCCAGGCATCGCGCTGCCGGCGAGCGCATTACTCACGCGCGCCCCTGTACACACACGGCGCGACCAAGCAACCGCCCCGACGCGTTGGCCCGTCACCGCCGAGCACAGGCTGCTCGGATTAGCGGCTGTAATCCGCTTTCGCTTACAAGCCTGTCTCGTTGCACCTAATGCCAGATGGGCGCCAAGGCCACCCCGTGGCTCCGTACATCTTGGAGCTGGAGGCCTTGGTACCCCTTTCACTTGGGCCGGCATCGTGAGGACAAAAAGCGTGGATGACGATTTTTATAGGCAGTAAATTTTCCAATGTGTGGTTGCTCCACTACGGCCGTTATGGGTTCCAAGGTTAAGCCGTTGTTATGCTTGCGCTACACGACCGGTCCCTGGGATTTAAAAAACGAGTCATCTAAAGCAAGTTATAGTTCTCTCTATACAACTGCCGTTACGAAAAACAGATTTTTTTAGTTTTATTATGCAATGTTCCAGACATTAAGTGCAGGGATTAGTGCGACTAAGTGGTGCTTATGTCGCAAAGCTCATAAACCAGGTTACATACTAGGGGCATAACGAAGTTTGCTGATGGTAAGATGGCATCCCATCCATTTGCATAGCGGAAAGCCCTTATGATTTCCTCAAAGAGCTGGGAACTTGATATGAGGGTAAATTCAATGAATAACATTTGTAATCAAGTAATATGTTACGTGCAATACACAACAGCCAAACCGGCACCGACAGACAGCTGTATTTAAAACCAGATCTGTATGTTTCAGTATAAAAATCCCATGCTAGATAAGGTCATACCAGTGCCGCGTTAACGTTTTTAAATGCTCGCATTTTTTTCTTTTTTTTCCACATTACAATTCGTGGCTTAAACCAAGTGTCAAGGGATGCTGTTCATTAACATTGACAGTTCCTTCTAATTAAAGATTTCATGCGCCGCTTGTATACAATTTGTTGCTTGTAGTAAATAATACTGTACGCGACTGATGTTTCCTTTTATGAGTGTCTTCTTTACTGATTTACGATTAGTTAATAGTTAATACATTAGTTAATGTTAATTTCTCTTCGTGTTACTTTTTTAATAATACGTCAATTTTAGGTTGTAACTAACCTGCCAACAATATTGTCTCATGGGCTCTATATATGTATGTATACAAAAAGATAAATAAATAAATATATAAATAAATAGATGAAAATATATAAGTGTCGTTTTTTTACTGATATAAAATTATTTATTAATTATATTATGTTGACTTGTGTTTGTATTAGTCTTTTTTAATAATATGCAAATTTTATGTTCTAACCCCTAACAATATTGCCTCATGCGCTGTATATATATATATATATATATACCTTTTATCCGTACTCGACACGTAATATAGCTAAGTGAGCATTAAACAGTTCAGTGCTTTTTACAACTACACAAACAAGTAGACGGATGTAAGAGCTTGCGGAGAGAGAAAGCAATTGCTGTTCTTTCAAAGAAATTGTAACGCAAAAACGTGCTGTAAGCCCGCGCCTGCCTAGGAAAACACCCGTAAAGTTCGCGCACGGCTCGGTCGATTAACCTTTCGCTTAGACCATTACGGCTCGATGTCGATTAAATTTTCAACCGCTTAAGTGGCTGCAGCGTCGGCGTGAGCGAGGTGAGCAAGCCGAGAGGCCCTCTTAAAATTCCACGTGCACCTGCCCGGGTCGCGCTCATGTATTCAGATAAACCGCCTTGTGCAGCTATGCTGTCCCTTATATGTGTCTTGGAATACTATCTCTTCGAACGTTACCTGAGAATATTTTGATCATTATCTTAGAACAGTATGCGTTATGGTTGATTGATTAAATGATTGATTGGTTGGTTGACTGGCTTCGTCACAGTGCAATATAAGAGAAGGCGGATGGGAAATCGATCAATGAAGGCTTTCAGAGGGTCGTTGCCCTCCTTTATTAACAACGACAGCATTGTTCGTAAACATCTCTCTTCTTCGAATATATTTCAAAGAATGCAGCGGTAATTGAATTCGATTATCAGCTCCCTCATAAAAAAAAAAAGAACAGGTAGCGTCGGAAGAAGTTTACCTGGCAAGCCTAAAATGGTGCCAACGAGAGACAAAAAAAAAGGTGTTGTACTTGTTTAATCCAAAAAACGCGGCAGCGATTTACATCCCCTAGCGTATCAGAGAGCGTAGCACTATTTCGCGCACTACTGATTACAGAAGATAGACGCAGCGCCGTCGCCAGAAATTTGGGACGAAATTCAGAAAGCTTCTCCTTCGAAAGTGCCGTTCGCTTTTGCCCACTGTTTACGCACACAGCATGTCACAACTGAATGCCGTTTGATCACACGAACAGTTCTATCGTAAAAAGCTTCTTTTTTTTTCCTGAACACCGGCCGTGCTCTGGACAACCGCAGCTCTTGGCCCCTTTCCATTCCTACGATATTATCACCCTCCTTTTGTCGTCTTCACTCGGGGTCAGCGAGTCGTTGAAGAATAATTGGCCGAATTGGGTCGAATAGAAAACAGTGTAGAGGATAGAGAGGGGAGGAGTAGTTAGAAACATTGGGAAACAAATACGAGGGACAATTTCCAACATTTCCGAAGATTCGAGAACTTTGGTGCGGCCGCTCTCACATTGGTTTACGGCCTTCTCTCGTTCGGTGCCACACTTTATCTTATGGTCACCGTCACGCGATCGTGATCGTCGTTGGGAAGATAAAAGTGACCGCGGCCAGCATCAACGCCGCGAATGAGTGGCGTCATGAGAGAAAGAACTAGAAAAAAAATGGTTGTATCTTGGTTGTGCATTCTTGCATCCTTTCTATCAGTGCTCTTTTTCTTTCTTTCTTCTTTTTTTGCCCGTTTGCATGGTTTACCTTCACCATTTTCTTTTCTTCTTCTTCCACTTTTCCATTGATATACCCATGAAATGCGTAAATACGCTTGTTACGCATTTCCTGAAATAATTAACAGAAAATATATTCCATTGAAAAGAACAACGTTGTCTGCGGAATGTTGGCAGCACAATTTCTGTTTAGGGTCATTTTCTTTTTTTTACGGGAACTGCCAAATCCGTTAAATTTTAATAAAATAAAGTTTGCTGCACAGTGCTTATGACTCGTTAAATGTTCATTAAAAAAAAAAACTTTTTGTGCGCTAACAAAGAATTGACGGCCTAAATCGAAAATTCGAAATCAACAGTCACTACATTTTAAGTTTTTCTTTTAAGCGCAACAAATCTCGTCATATCTGGTGCACTGGTTGCCGAGAAAAACGGATTCTCCTTTTACACGTATTTAGATAGGAGCACCCGAGCTAACGCGTCCTCGCCGACGAGACATGACAGCAGAGACAACTCGCTATTGCGATGCATGCAGTTTCGTTCCCCATTCCAAATGTGGCGCGTGTAAATGACGACAAGCCATCTGCTTAGCGGTGCAGTGTCGTCGCACTGCTGAGGTCAAGGTCGCCGGTTCGATCCCGGCGGTGGCTGCCGCATTTCGAGAGGGGCGAAATTCGAAAACGCTCATGCAACGAGATTTAGGGGCGCGTTAAAAAAACCCAGGAGGTCAAATTAATCCGCAATCCCGCACTACGGCTTGCCTCATATTCCGATTGTGGTGTTAGCACGTGAAGCCCCACAATTTACTGATTGATTATAAACGAAGACAGTTAATTACCTGAGTGATCAAACTGGTTAGTAAAATATTTCGGTGAAATGTTAATTGCAACTGAGGACATTTCACTCGGGCCCAAAGCACCGTATGCGAGCACTCTTGCACGCCGCCCCATCGGAATGCGCCCACCGCCCGCCGCGACTTTCGTGCTCCGCCGTCGAGCACCACAGCCTCTGAGTCACCGCCTACATTAACGGTATTAGTATTCCAGTCAGACCTACCTATATATACACTTGTCTAGAGGCGTGCCAATATTGCTGCTGCTATTGCTAGTGCGAAGACCAGCAGAAGACACGGCGGCGCTGGTGATTACTTCTCGTGATGACCCGATCAACCGAAGCAGGTAGATATACTATCTTAATAAGCGACTACTTTGAACATATAAGTTGGAGTAAACGCCGCGGCGTAGAAATAATCGCGACAAAAGCATTCTGACTCTTGATTTCCTTTTTCTTTAGTTTTGGAATAATTGGGCAACCCAAGAAAAAAAGAGCACTGGCGTGCTTCGGTTGAGGACAAGCTGTGACAACCAGTGATGCCGTCTAGGTGGTCCCCTGTTTGATTATGGGTCCGCACTGGCGCGTTCACGGCGTGCTTTAACGCGGGATGCTAGAATTCGCCAGCTAGGCAGCGGCAAGTGAACCACTGGAAAACACATTCCGACGGTTCGTGCCTATTATTTAATTTTAAAATATCTTGGGCTCCATCTGCCATAACAATTCAAGATACGAATATGAGACACGCTGTAGAGAGAGAGAGAGAGAGAAACGGGGGAGGGGCTCCCGGTTAATTTCGACCGCCCGGGGTTCTTTAACGAGCACCCAATGGGCGGCACACGGGCGCCCCCGTCGAAATTGGGTCGCCGCGGCCGCTATTCGATCCCGCGCGCTCGGTTTTAGCAACGCAACGCTGAAGACGTATGTCTGGACCACGGCGAATGTTCGTGTCTTCGCACAACTGGACAACATTCGTGTCACACCCTTCCCTCTGTTGTTTGTTTTGTTTGCTTTGCGTCTCTGCCTTTTCATTCTCTGTTTCTTTTTCTTCGCTTGATTTCCGCTTCGAGTGCGCTCGTTTCCTCCGGCGCAAATATTTACCTGGCCGCGCCCGGGTTGTTTACTCGGCCCCTAGCCGATTCAAGCGCGAAAATCTGCATTTGCGAAGAGACGCGCACAGCAACTCGTTACAGAGGCAACAAGGTTACCGCGTTCTTGATATAAAGGCGCCGTCAGCCGCTGGGAAGGAAGGCAATAAAGAATACACAAGTAGGGCTGGGAGCTTACAATTGCCCTTGGGGCGGGCTTCAGGCGCTCAGCGCACGGCGCAGTGAAGTTGCGAGCCGGCTGCTCCTTGAAAGAGGCTCGAGGACACGACCGCTATTAAGACCACACCGCGCTGTCGCCTTTGAGCTACCGACACTGCTGATGCTTTGCGCCGCCGTCGCTTGCGGGGTGACGCCCGTGCACGTGTTTTCGAGGAGAGAAGTGAAGCCTCAGTGCGCGTGGTCGCGGCTGATTGCGGTGTGTCCGTTCCGCCTGCTGTTGCACGCGTGCTTCTGAGAAGCGGAGATGCCTTTCAGAGGGAGGCGAGCTCTCCGTCTAAATCGCGAGGGTGTTCGAGCCTCCGGAGTTCCAAGGTTTACCGTACGCTTTGTGGGCTCGGCTAACCACGCGAGTCGATATGGAATGCATGGTGCGGAGTTAGTTACAACGCCGTTCCTATCTATCCTTTCTATTAGCGTTTCCTCCTAGCGTTACCAGAGGCCCTGATGTCACGATATGTATTGTACAGGGCTCCCGGAATTACTGCACTTTTAAAGTGCGGTACGCGTTCTTGCATTTCTCGAAACACGACCGGCTCGGCCAGGAATCGAACTCGCAACCTCGTGCTTAGCCGCGCAATACCGTAGCCAATGAGCCGCCAGGGAGGGTTTCGAAATGTTAGCGTTCAAGTTCAAATGACGTCCCTCGTTGGTGGCAAACGGCAGTCGGCAAATGCGCACAGCCACGGGTACACGGAAACAAGAATTAATTATGAATAACACGAATGTGTGAAAAAGCTTAAAAATGAATTACTTCCACAACGTCGTGATGATAGTTACAATAATAAGATTTGGTAACAGTTACATATTTTTATTTGTTGGAGAGACTGTACTCTTTCACTGTGTCGCAAGTTCTCTGGCGGTCGTGCGCCCTGAATTTTAACGCGACAGCGTTAAGGAGCTCGTGTCGCAGAAAAGCCGGTGTCGTCGGTGTCCGCGGCGTTGGCCGTGAGCGATAAATCACGGCAGGCACTTCATAAATGGAAAGCAACTTCCAAGATGGGCTGGGTGGGAATCGAACCAGGGTCTCCGGAGTGTGAGATGGAGACGCTACCACTCAGCCACGAGCTCGATGCTTCAAAGCGGTACAAACGCGCCTCTAGTGAATGCGGTGTTGCCTTGGAAACGAGCCGTGGAAAGTTATACTGCGGTGTATATCGATAATTATGAACATGTAACTTACAGAAGTCGCAATTACACGAGTAGCGAAGTGCGCTTCCGCTACATTTCTTATGCGCTTTCCACACACGCAGAGCCATCTTGCGGCAAACACAGAAGACCCCCTCCTCTCTATGTACGGCGCTGCCCAGACAGATGGCGCGCCACGCGCGCATTGGGGCTGTGCGGGGACCTGTGCGAGGCGGGTCGCGGCCCGGACTCTCTCTCCCCTGACGACGCTTCGCCTTGCTCCCACACGGGTTGCAGAATCAAGCGTCCTTCCTTCCTTTCTTTCTTTAGATCACTATCTGTCTATCTCTCTGCCAATGCCGATCACGGCGTTTGGCTGGCGTGCATGATTTCCCCCTCCGAGACACCGAGTTCTTTGGTTCGTTCCGCTTGCACAGGCGCACGTTTCGTTGCTGCGCCGAACGCTGCGTTGCTCGACGCTCACCGCGTCCGATGCGGGGCGCCTCGTAAGTGATCGCTGCCCCGTAGCCCATTGTCTTACACCCCTTGGCGTGTCGACGGGAACGCTGTCGCGTTCCACTCTTGAAGGCGAAGCTTAAGCGTCCTCCAATTTTTTGTACAGCTACATTGGCCTCCTGTTCAGAGCATCTATCTTCTCGAAACGCCTCAAGGTATTTGCGTGTAATGAAGATGTTCGTTGTCGCTTGTACACTTATCACACGGGCACACAGCACTGTCCATTTTTTTCTATCTTGTAAGTTGACTTCGAATCTATGACATGTTGTTTCTTTTCAGTGGCTGGTTACCATACGTACGAGAAATTGCATGTTGGGGTATATTGTATAATCACGCAGCATTCTACACTATTTGTGAACCGAGTTCTCCGACACGTTCCACCCCAGAGTTTGCTTAAAGGGCCCCTCACGAGGTCTCGTCACTCTTACCTGACAAGCGCGGAGCATACATTGTGCGATAACGATCGTGTCTGCAAAGTATTACATCGCTACGCGCCGCGGAAAGACCTGAAATTTCGAACCGAACGCCTTTTTCCCTTCTCCTCGCGGCCACAGAGCCCCAAGCCAGAGGATGACATCCTCGTGCACCTGCGCCTACGTACTGGTGCCCACAGTGTGACGTCGCTCGTGGTAACACGAGACTTTGAGAAATATTCATGACAACATCTGTTATCTGTGTGATCTGCTGTTTGAATTGACATATTGAGGTTTAGAGAAATAATAAAACACACAAACGGGATGTCTGCGTGTTTTTTGTTTGACTTCGCACCGAAGCAAGAGAGACGTACTTCCGCTTCGTCTGCTTGTTTCCACGGTCGTGCGGTCACGTGCGCAGATAGCGAAACTATGCAATTTTCTACCGTGTTCCAGCTCGTGATCATGCTCTGCTATAAGTTTGTTCTGCCTCAGTATTCGTGTAGCACTGAATTACACCGCTAGTCATGTGTCCTTGTGCACAGCGCGCAAAATCGTGCTCTGCGCGAACGAGACAACAGCTCGCGCGCGAAGCCGTCAGCGGAAGTGCGTGGCACAAAAAAAAAAGAGCGAGAAGAAAAGAAAATGAAGGCGCGGCCTGTGACGTATGCGTCACGCGATCCTCGAGGCCCGGTATGAGAGAAGAAGGTAGTAACAACTTTATTTCGTCAACAGAAAGGATTTGGTTGACTTTAGTAGGCTTCCAGGGTGCGTGAGGTGGCCTTCCGATCAGTTCTTCCAGTGCCACCTGTTATGTTCCTGAGGCCCAGCCTGTCGGCGACTTCCAAAGCCCAGCTGACGGCCTGCAGTTGAACCGCCGGGTCCGAGCTGGACACCCCATCCTCGCACTCTTGCTCGTTAGAGAGTTGCCATTCTCTTTTCGGTTTTAGACTGTCGCATTCGAATAAAATGTGTTATATATGTTTATAGTTTATGGTATAGTTATATATGTGTTATAGTTTATATAGGGATTGGGGAAGGTGCTAGTTTGTAGCTTCCGCCATGCCACTTGTTGAAATTTATTCAGGCTTTTGTCCGGCAGAAATTTCGCTTGCGGAGGGTAGACGGGGCGACTGGAGAGAGCGTCTTGTGTGGCAGTGGAGCCCGCCTGCTGAAATCATGGGTTCGCGGCACTGAAATATTTCTATCTCGGCTATTAATGCGCCGACTTGAAACATTTTTGCGGCACGACGACCCCTATAGGACGCGTAACAGCTTCCACCATGTAACCGAAATGTGCTATCGGACCGGGTGGGACAACGCTCGTCGCTCGCTTCCAGGGGTGGTGGCGACACGCACCAACTTGGCGAGCTGCGCGCGCCGTGGCCTGAAAACAGTGACGTTTGCTGTGACGTCGCAACGACTCGGAATCCACAGAAATATGTTACCACAAAGAACATCCATTTGCTGTAGCGTAAGCATATTCCTGTATCATTGTAGAGTTTACTTTTCCATTACTGCCCACCTCCATTAGCTTACTCCACGATTTACCTAAAAACGGCTTAATATTGGAACCCCACTTCACACTCTGTTGTCGTTGACTGCAGTAAACCGCCGGTTATTTAGTGAAGCGAAGAACTGGGCCAGCCGATGCATTCTTCATGTTTGTGTTGCTCCTAAGTTCCCTCCTTTGGTAATTCTTTCACTCCTTTCACCACATATGTAAAGGTATTCGCCGGTAAGATTGCAGAGGTGGTAGTTGGCGCTTCATCCTTCCTTCTCGAGGTCTTTCATTCTTTCAGTGTTGAAACTCAGCGCAATCCAATCATCGCTGGTTCTTCGTTGTGCGCATTAGTACATCCCTTGCCTAACTTTACCTCTTCCGTTTCATCAGAACAGTGTACAGTAACGAACTGGACGTGCGTCAGTTTGGCTTCTCTGGAATTCTTCCTCTCCTTCCTGCCTCGGTCTCACTCTGTAGACTTTGGCGCGCAGGAAGGATCGAAGTTCACTTCTGAGGACTTGACATCCGAGCGGACGCCATTAGGCATTCATCCACCCGCCGCCATCTGTCTGAGCACAGGCGCCGACCGCCCGTGGTTTGGGGGGGGGGGGGGGGGGCGCACATCGATGCTGGGTGGTCAGCGCTCTCGACGTCGACCTTGGTTCGCAGCCGGCCAAGCGTGCCGAGCGAACAACGCGCTCACGGTTTCGCCACCGCGCACAGCTCGACGCGCACCCTCGATCCGTAAAAGTCACCACAGCAGTCGCCGGTTCGCCGTGAATACCAATGGCTTCGCACAAGCGGGGACGCCGCAGGAGCAACCACCGAGGCCAGCCGTTGCGCCACGGCTTCTTTTGACCGGGCGGGGGGCGTGCGCCGAAGCGGCTGGCACATTCGTTCTGAGTGGGCATCGTGCAGAGCCCCCGAATGCTAATAGCCAAGTCGCGGTTAGTCGCGGTGCCCAGTTGGCAGCAAAAAGGAGGCGCCCGGGGCACGATGCTGAAAGAACGGGGCGAGGCGACTGACACATGGACGAATGCCTGCTATACGACGTCCACTGCAGCCAGCGCGCATAAAACGATAGGTGCACAAATGTAAAAAGCGATCAGTTTGTATACTATTAGTGCTGCTATAAGCGACATTGCAACCACTACTACTCTACTATTAGAAGAAGAAAAAGATAGGGATGCTTTACATTCTTTACATTTGAAACTTTCGCGTCGTCCTCATTGCTTCGCGACTATGTTCCATCTGCGCCTGGACGGCCTTCAGCTTTCCGTCTGGTTTGTACAGAAGGTGGAGTTTCCGCCGAAAGTACACCTCAGAGTGGCGGCACCGTTTCGTTATCCTGCCACGAGCCATATTTTGTACAGATTATTAACCCCCGATTGTGTTAATTTCTTATAATCCGTTCCTGCGAGCGATAAGTCCCAGCAATAGCGGAGCCATGGCTCCAGAGGAAGCAGCGTTAAATGCCGAAAACAATTCAAAAAATAATTATTCAATATTTACAAAATATGGATCCCTCATAGACCACAACTTATCGCACAGACTAACATGCATCGTCTGTGTTCGCTGACCTAGCTCCGTTATGCGTGTCTCGCGCGTCTAGTCAATTTCACAATTTAATCCCGTATTCAAAGAAAAGCTTGTCATGCAATTTTTGTATGCACTAGATTCCCTCTAATCGCTATGTCTGGCATTATATGAGTGACGGTGACCAGCCGATGGCAAACAGCACTTACGAACAAAAAGAACTTTGTCAACTACGATCCCGGAGTGTACACAGAGAGAGAGAGAGAGAGAGAGAGCAAATGATAAAGGAAAAGTAGGGAGGTTAACCAGGACTGAGCCCGGTAGGCCACCCTACACTGGGGAAAGGGAAAAGTGGACGGAAAGATTAAAAGAAGAGAAAGTCTGCCGAGGATATCGTTCGGTCATTCAGTCCGGATCACAGACGCTGACTTAATCCAGTAGCTTTCAAATATCGCAGCAGCGCTTTTGTGGCCTTTTGTAGCTGCGACATGCGAGGCCATGGTCCCAAGATCTTGTTCAAGGTGAACGGTGCTCTATCTAGCTGATTCAGAGCTGTGCAGACGTCATGTCTTTCGTTTTCAAAAGATGGGCAGTAGCACAGTAGATGTTCCATAGTTTCCTCGACACCGCAGGCATTGCAGTCGGCACTATCAGCCATTCCAATCAAAAACGTATATGCATTGGTGAACGCGACGCCCAAGTGTAAACGGCACAGCATTGTTTCCTCATTTCGCGGAAGCCCTGGTAACAGCAGCAGTTGCATAGAAGGGTCGAGGGAATGCAATCGATCTTGGGTGAATTCAGGTGTGCGCCACTCCTCCAATGTCATACGGTGTGCTACCTTGCTTAGGTGTTGGGCTGCGTCGGTCCGCGATAAAGGTACAGAAACAAGGGTTGCTCCTTCATGTGCTTTCCTAGCAGCTTCGTCAGTGAGGCCGTTGCCGGAGATACCGCAATAGCCAGGCAGCCGCTGAAACACGACGTCGTGTCCTTTCGCTGTCATACGATGGTGCCTTTCTCGATGGTGCATATAAATTATATGTGAACTATATCCTAGGCATATGTATGTGGTTGCTTACAATATTGTTTAAACAATAGTAAACCGTGCAAATGTATTGAATGTTCAAGCATATTTAAGAAAAGTACTTGATCATTCCACAATTCAATATCTGCGAAGAAGCCAGAGAACAATTGTTGTCCACATTTTCAATTTCGTCTAACGTAGTCTATCGGGAATTTACCCGGACATTATACATTCAAGCATTCACAAGAGACACTGCGCTGATAAAGATGCAGGACGGCTCGAGCCTGGTTATGCTGTTCTTCGATTATCAAAGTCGAAGTCGTTATCGCTTCCTTCGGCTTTACTATGACGACGTGAATTTACGTAGTGAACGATAACAGTCATTTAGAGGTTATGCTTACGAGCGCCATTGCGCCATTTTTCGGTGTAGTCATTAACGGCAGCCGGTTTTGAACCAGTTTACGTTGACACCGATTAAAGTACACGAGGCCCGTATTCCCAAAAAGGCTTTTACGCTAAAATTATTCGTAAAAGGCGGGGCCAGCCAATCGGGATGCTGGATATATTATTAGTAACTACCCAATGGAAAACACTTCGTCCATGTCAAAAGCTTTTTGAGTTCAGCTCCAAGTACCTCACGTTATACCCCCATGAACTTTCCTGAGCAGGAACACCGTGTGTACGAATTTTAATGCATACAAAGTAGTAAGGCTCACGCAGCTTGCAAACACCGCACGCATAGCGTAATAGTATTCTAAGGTTTTCCCAAGCCGGCCCAGCGTAGCGCTCTCGAACGAACCATTACCATCGCTTACCGGGAGAATTCCACGATTAGAGAGCCTTAGATTAAGGAACGCAGGCGCCTGGCGCTCCCGAGAACACGAACTATGCTCGAGTCTCATTGGGAACGACGCGGGCAAGCGTACGCAAGCCGAACGTAATCTGTTTACGTCCTCTAATCTTAAGACTCTCCATTGCGATTCGCCGAGGCTTGAACCAACGAAGCTGCATTAAGGAGAGAATGGCGGGAAAGCCAGACGCGTTTCCGCCTAAACCGTGTCCGAGAAATAGCGCGCAGTCAGTCGACGACACGCACGTGTACGGCTGGAAAAAGCATAATAAAACACGAGATGCGTCGCTCGCCCGGAAATCTTTCTTCTCCTTCACGCGGCTCTTGCGCTTCCGCACGCGTGCGTTCGCGGATGCCCTGCTGACACCGCGAGTCAGTGAAGGAAAAATTGAAAGCAGCGACGAAGGAAAACGATTCTGGAGCGGAGAAAAATGAAGCAGAACTAGACGCGGCTGGGGCGGGGTCGAACAGCGGCCGGTGGAAGAGGCGCGCTGCACGAGCCTCCCGAATGCGCGTCGCGTGAGAAAGCAAGAAACAAAGAGGGGCTATCAGAGTGAAAGAAAGAAAGAACACAATGCGGCGGAGCAAGAAGGTACAAATAGAGGGTGGTAACGAGCGCGAAAGAAAGGAGAAGGGGAGAGGGGAGGTGAACACGAAGAGCAAAGAAGACGAGGCCATCATCGGCCGGCCGGAATCGATCAAGCGCTGCCGCCGCCGCTCGCGCCCAACGCCTCGGCGTGCACGGAGCCGCGGGCGCAGAAAGCTCGGCCGCCGCTCGGCGGGGCCGGGGGCGCGACGACGCTGCGGCCCGAGCCGTGGTCTGCGGCGGCGGTCGGGCAGTACGCGATGACCCTGTACAACCACTCCTAGCTGGCGTCGTCGCGATTTCGTGACGTGTGGGTTACGAGGTCTTTCTGATATGGAACAGACGCCGTTGCGACACAAAGTCAATTTGTGACGTCAATGATGACGTGTCCAGCCAGAACGACGGGCGCGTGGCCCATCTATGTCAGTTATAGAACAACGCTCCGTACGCGGAGTTTACAAAGCTGAACGCTCCAAGGAAATCGTGTGGCCTAGTAGCTTCAGGCGCACGGATTTCACTCATCGCTTCTGCAATAGTAAATGTTTTACGAGCTGGTGATAAAATGTGTCACAGCTTGCCTTCCAAGTAAACGATCCCCGAGAACGAATAATCGGATGTTAAAGGCGATAGCTCGCACGAGACGCCCCAGTCAGTATTTGGTAACAATCCTACAAATTTCACTCTAAGACACCATATGGGCGAAATGAGTTTTGCGCGTTCTACCTCACCATGCAAGTATTCTAAGTACTTATAATATGTGTGTCGTTGGGTAAAGGAGAGGTTTTGGCTTTTATTCGTTAAATTTTGACCGCGAGATGTTATCGAGAACTAACAGGAACATTTTAGCCAGCACTGCTGCGCGCAAGTACATGTAGAGTATGCTGGAATATGGCCGGATTAGCACCATCTTAAGGCACGAATACGGTGACACTTGGCTCACACCCCCAATCCAAATAGGGTTTTCGAAAATAGATCGTGCTTCTTTAGAACTTATAACATCGGTAATGGCCTATTTTAGACGATGATCAAATAAAATCGTTTATCGCCACTTGATTCCTTGTTTATCATTATTATTGCGAAATCGAAGAGAACTGTCCGCGCATGCGATATGAACTTTATATATTAAAAAAACACGTTGTTTCCCTCGCAGCTTTAACGCGTCGAATTGCGGCTGCCTGGACGCATTAAACCAAAACTCAGAGACCCAAGAACGCGCGTAGCCACGAACTCCAAGATCTGTTACAGGGAAGCGTAACCACTACGAGGGGATCCAAAACAATTTGGTTTTTACACGAGGGCTGGCTAAAGCCCAAAAATTTTATTGCGATATGAATTATATGGACACTCCAAGCGAATCTTGTCGTCGGCGTTGCCGTGCGGCTCCGCATACACTCGAGTTAGTTATGCGGAGCTAATCAGTTAGTTATGCTATATTCTACGATATGCTGTCTGCCATGCCGTATACAGAGGTTATATTGGTACACTATCCTATTGCCAAAGTTGCTAATACTAGGTCTTACATTCCTGACTAAATCATTCCTCAGAATTTTGAGAAAGGCAACGCACAGACAAATGACACGAAACATAATCACAGCAGTTGCCTTTTATCTTAGATCGTCTCAGGCTATTTGCACATTAATAGTCCAAAACACTATCGGAGCTCAAACCTGCAAGTGATATAACTTTACTGGCGCGGCTCTTCATGGGTAGCGTAGTGGATCCTGTGCGATATCATTACATCATCATCATCATCATCAGCCTGGTGACGCCCACTGCATGGCAAAGGCCTCTACCATACTTCTCCAACTACCCCGGTCATGTACTAATTGCGGCCGTGTTGTCCCTGCAAACTTCTTAATCTCATCCGCCCACCTAACTTTCTGCCGCCCCCTGCTACGCTTCCCTTCCCGTGGAATCCAGTCTGTAACCCTTAATGACCATCACTTATCTTCCCTCCTCATTACATGTCCTGCCCATGCCCATTTCTTTTTCTTGATTTCAACAAAGATGTCATTAACTTGCGTTTGTTCCCTCACCCAATCTGCGCTTTTCCTATCTCTTGATGTTACACCCATCATTCTTCTTTCCATAGCTCGTTGCGTCGTCCTCAATTTAAGTAGAACCCTTTTCGTAAGCCTTCAGGTTTCTGCCTTGTACGTGAGTACTGGTAAGACACAGCTGTTATACACTTTTCTCTTGAGGGATAATGGCAACCTCTGTTCATGATCTGAGAATACCTGCCAAACGCACCCCAGCCCATTCTTATTCTTCTGATTATTTCAGTCTCATGATCCGGATCCGCGGTCACTACCATGCCCTAAGTAAATGTATTCCCGATATCGTTACAGGTGCTAACAAATCAGTTCCATTTGGCTATATGAAGAGCAGGTAACAGCACTACAGCTCGTAAAGAACGAAGACAAGAAAAACGATAAGGAAATTGTCAAATATATTCAGAAAGCTAGAAATTAACGAGACACTAAAGTGCAAAAAGTAAAAAAACATATTACCCAATTTCGACATCCCTGAAACCTTAGTAATGCTGACAGCACTAGCGTGGTTCGGACAAGTACAAAATGTTCCGCAAATAAAGAATTCGACACTCTTGAAGTATGAGATACTGGTTTAGCAGGAAGGGCGTTCCATTTAGCACCTACCTGCACAAAAAGATTAATGCATTCGGGATATGGAATGCGCACTACATAGGGAAACAATTATGATGACGGTCATGTGTCCATATACGTTCAGCAGCTGTCAAAAAGAAGTTGTAATGTGGCGGGCTGTTGTTACCACTTGAACGCTCTGTGGCACGCATTGGGCTCGCCGTAACTGTTCTTATTGCAGGAGGTAAATTAAAGCACCTACTCTCGGTTTCCCCACGGTGAATATAGGTGGAAACTGGTTGCGTGTTTAGTTCTGCATCATAATTCCATTCCTCTTTCGCTGCTAATTTCATCAAGGATATTATATACAGCGGCAGCCAACGACCACTCCACTAGCCAAAATCGCATGGGATCAGAAAACAATCTGGCCACAACGCAAATCATTCGTTCGTAGAACCAACACAGAAAAATGTAAAAAAACCTTCCTCTCCTCCGAGTAGCTGGTTCGGAAGCACGACCAAATACAGTGCTCAGGTGCAAATGACAAGGCACTGGATTACTCCGACGCGCTTCTATCGATTTCAGTGCACGGCATGGCGAGCGCGCCGCGAAAGTTAAAAAAGGCAGTGAAGTGTAGTAGAAGCAGATGGGTGCTTTTAGCGTTTTCTATGTCTTGAAATATAAGCTGCGGACAGCGAGAAAGAGGGTAAAACATCAACTACAGAACTTGTTGCTACGTCGACGACAAGGAAATCAAATGTGGGAGGGCAAGCAACAACAGACGGGGCATTGTTCTTACACAGTTCTTTCTCTCTCTCTCTCTCTCTCTCTCTCTCTCTCTCTCTTTCTCTCGATATATATGGACAGAATTAACACTTGTGACAGGATGGATATTCAGAATCTAAAGCTGAGTAGCTTAACCTAGCCAGCTTTGATAAAAATGCCGGCAAACAAAAGAAAAATACCGACACACACACAATCGAAGCGACTCTGCAATGAAATACGCGACCCTGACGTTGGCGTTCAGGGACTGCAGTTTGGGAGCAAAATTTAGAAATGCAGTCGTCCACCTCCTCCCCTTACCTTCCTTCGTCAATTGAAAGCAACTTTAGTCATTAAAAAAGAACTTATCCCTTTCAATCTGATCTTGTGTTGTTGCGCTTCAGTGCCTCTACAAGAGCAGAGAATATGCATGGCAAACTTACAAACAAAGATTTGAAACGCACCGCACGACCTCACAACCCCCCCCCCCCCCCCCCTGCCAAACCGGGGCTCCACGGTCCGAACAAACGTCACCCTGCGCGTGCCTCCCATCGCGTCGTCTTCCCAACTGAATGCGTCTTATAATTTAACCCCAATGCAGAAGTAACCCTGCCAGAGCTACACCTTTTTTTAGGACAAGAGACTGGCTTATAGCGATGATACCATCTTACGATGATACCCAACGTTGCCAGTATGTGCTTTTCAATTCTGGTGAATCGCCGGCTCTAAATGTGTCACGTGTCGTACCACGGGGCTCCGTGCTCGGCCCACTCCTTTTTATGCTCTACATAAATGACCTGTCTTCAAATATATCTTCAGATATCCGTTTATATGCGGATAAACGTGTCACCTATCTCGTCATTAAAGCACGAATATCCTGTCCACGTCAAAGCGTTGAACAGGCATGCCTGCATTTCGCCGGCATGCCTTCCGGTGAAAGGAATCACCTCAGCAGCAGCGTTACTATAGTGCCAACGGTGGCAGATAGCCATCAACTTCGGTAGAACTGTTATCGTGTCATTTTCAAGACGTGAATCCATTTCCGATCACACATGCACTTTTAACAGCGAATCCTTAGACAGAGTTTATCAGTATAAATATTTGGGGGTTGTCTGTTCGCACTATGTCTTGGTCTTCACATATCACTCTAAAATGCAATCAAGCTATTAAATGACTTGGTTATCTACAAGGCACGCTATGTTCTGCCCCAAAACACACCAAACTCTCAACCTACAAAACGCTTATCCATTCTAATTTAAAGTATGCCTGAATCATCTGGAATCTTCATAAAAAAATGACACCGAGACGTTAGAACGAGTAAAAAATTTTAAAAAAGAGATATCTATCTGCTGCTGTCATGACAGAAATTTGTCACCTTCTTCAAGTCTTCCGGACATGTGTCTAAGCACACTCCAGGAACGTCGTCACATCGAGTGCTTGAAATATTTCCACAATTTTGTAGATTGCCCACGATGTCCACTTCACTTGACTATATCACTTTTTTCGGCATCTTCAAGAACTAGACAGTGCTATAATCTCCATATCATGCCACATACTTTTCGGACAAGCGTGTTTATGCATAGTTATTTCTTCCCATGCCATTCAGTGCTGGAACGCTCTGCCCGAAATGTTCACGAATTGCCTGTAAGAACTTTCTAGCAGCCATTGAATGCTTGTAGTAGTATGTACAATTTAGTGTTTATTCTTTTGTATCCCTCTCCTACTATAGCCCAAATTAGGGTGCTGAATGTGCAAATAAAATAAATAAAATAAATGTTAATGATCGACTGATGAAGGTTAACGTTTCAAATCAGCCCGCGTGTTCTGGGAGAGACGCCATAGTCACGAGGTTCGGATTTTATTTTGCGAACCATGGTGCTAGAATATCTACCCCAAGCTTACTTTCTTTCAGTTATTTGTTTGTTTTTGCATTCCGATGTCACCGTAATGCGGCCGCTACATCCTAGAACCGAAGCCGCAACCCAGTACGCAGCAAAACGCAATCGTCACTCAGCCACAATGGCGTGTCACGTGCTACCTGCTGACACTGATGGTGACTTTGTCATCGGGTCGCGAGCTGCGCTTTCACTAAGTCGATCAAGTCGGCTTGTCGGGCCGAAAGCCTGCCATCGCCGTCTTGTAAAGACGAGCGGTATTTCGGCCCGCGGGGTACAGCGTCAAGGCGAGTTCAGAACAACCCGCCTGCAATGGGTATGCGTTGACTCGCCCAACCAGCTTGGCCAGGTACGTGAAAAACATGGTCGGGTTGCGATGGTTAAGCTTCCCGTCTGAGTCGACCCGCTCACGTCGAATTCGTGTAAACAAAGGTCCTGCGATGATCGCGTCGCCGCATCGCATGCACTCGCGAAAGCAGCCTGATGGCGCGATTTCTCGTAATTTTGCTTAACCAAGGAGATAGCCACGTAGGCGTGTTTACAACAACATTGCGCCTACGAGCGTCTGCCGCCCCTCTAATCGCATCACACGTGGAAGGTTAAAGAAACGCGCGCATAGTTGTCGTTGGCCGAACTGTATAAGTGCAGTTTATTGTACCAAGAAAAGCGCCCATTCGTGCGCGTCCACGTAACGTACTTCGGAAGCATTAGCGCTTCCAAAGAACTTGGCGAGCGCAGCATGTCGCTCTTGCTAAGAGTCAATGATCCATGCCTCGCGAGTCCGCATTATCTTTTTTTTTGCATTCAATTCACCCTGGGTCAGAAAGTTTGTTCAAAAGGGGCCGCTTCCTCTTTTCTTGCTCGCGCCGTTCCGACTACGTCGGCGCACATTCAGGTCGAATTGTGCACCAGTGAGAATGCGACATGAATGTGCGCACGAAAGATAGAGATGCGATTTTTGTCGCGCCAGCTTCGGCATGAAAAACGGTAGCAGCCCACGGAATGCTATGGATGCACAGTATCATACGCACTGTTATTTTTCTTTTTTCGTTTGGTTCGGAAACATACATGCAACTGTCACCAAACGGTACGCCTTCCTACACTTCAGGAAGATTCGAACAGAAACATGGACAGGGTAGATAGGAAGGAAAGAAGGAACAATATGACAGATCAGAAAGACGAAAGCATGACAGTGGTAAATGGGAAGTACGGAACTAAGAACAGAAGAAAAAAAATGCTGCAGGCCCAACTATTAAAGAAAGTAAGAAATGAAAAATCAATAGAAGAAACAATTCCGAAGTCTCGTCAGTCGCAAAGAAAGGGATAAGCTACCCAAGCGAGGAACGAAGGCGTCACCTTATAGAAGAGGGCGTGGTGAGCCTGGGAACGTCGAGACTAGCAGCGTCTAAAAAAGTAGGCATTCACCGAGCACACCTCGTGCGAACTGCGTGCACCTCAACCGTTTTCGATTGATCGATCGGTCGATGTTTTCATTTATTTATTTATTTATTTATTTATTTATTGGTCGTTTGATCGACCCATCGATTGATTGATTGTAGATCGATTGACTGATTGATTCGCGGGGTTTGACGTTCCAAAGCAACTCCGGGACTACGAGAGACGTCGCATACGGGCATTTTCAAGCTTCGCCTCCATCGAAATGCGACCGGGTATTGAACCTGCGACCTCGTGCTCAACAGCAGGGTGCTACGGCCTCTGGGTGACAGCGGTGATGCGTTCCCGTCTTCGAAATTATTTCGTTCCTGCTGCCGTTCTGCAAGCGGGTCGCTCCAGATCGAGTTCCGAGTGGCCAACTTCGCCAGAGACGGCGAGAAAAAAAGACAGATGGAAAGAAGAAAATAAAACAGATTTAAAAAAAAAAGCGAGCGCAGAACCGTCGCCGCCCGACATGCACCGCGACAGCTGTAAGCCTCTCGAACGCGCGCTCGCGGTGTCGCACACATGCGCCCCTCCGCTGGGACAGCGGCGCCGCCTGTCTCGCGCGTCACTCGCCGTCACGCTTCTTAAAGTGCACGCCGCCATCTCCGGGCTCGGTTCATCTCGTCCGGCCGTACGTGCAGATGCGCGCGTTCGTACAGAGATCCCGCAGCACAAACACGCGTCTGCTCGCCTCAGTCGGCCGCGGCAGTTGTATGCAGGGGCGCTGAGGTCGCCACTTGTGGACGGGTCCGATCGGCAGCCAAGGCACGTCCGGAGCGTGGGTCACTCTCGGTCGCGTGCCTCGTAGCTCGACCCGGCGCGGGAATGAGCGCTGCCAGCCGGCGATTCTGCCTCTTACCGGCCACGTTTTTCGCATCGTTCTTGCGCCGACGGTGCGCATCCCTTCCGCGTCACTTTCGTGAATAAACTTCGGAAAACACGAAATCACGAGCGCGGTTGCGGCTCATTCCAGTGCGGAGGGAGCACAACAAAACTGCCCTCTTCATTCGCGAGCTCGCGTCTATATTTCACGCCATCGTGGATGACAAGCAGGCCATTCAAATTTGAAATGCTGAGGAGAGGACAATCAATGAAGCTATCGTATCGGTTTCTTCGCGCCCGAGGCTTCATGCTTGTCACCTTGTTTCATTCAGTTTTTCTGGAGCTGTTATCCTAATGTTCACAAGTTAGAGAGCCCCTTAGCACACGTCACAATAGACGACAGATTTGGTGCTGCTTCATTTCGATATGCGGCCGCCCATTGCTCGCCCATCGATATGCCGTGTGGGTACGGAACCCACGACCTCATCCTAAGCAGCACATTGTCGTAGCCACACAGAAGGGTACACAGAAAACAATGCCGCCGCCTCCGCAATGCAATAAACCTGGGCCCGTTTTTCACAAGAAATCTCTTACGCTAAAATTGCTCGCGAGACAAAATTTCAGCTAGCCCTGCTGCTGGGGATACTATAAGAGAAAGCGGCCGGCTAATGGCCAAGAGAACTTACGAACTAAAACCTTCGCCAATCTGCTCCCTGTACTACAGCCTGTCCCACCGTGAAGGGTGCACAGCTACCCTCGGTTAACCTTCCTCGCATTCTGTTCATGCGTTGAGACGAGTTGCTGATCCGTGCACCGAGAGCTAAAGCTTTAAACGAGAGTCCCTGGCCACTTCCAAAAAGAACAGGGACTTATAGCACCAGCGCATAGCCGCGTAATATTCATTGGCTACTTCGCAACAGCTGCTGTCAGATGAAATACGGACGTAAAGATCGCCTACCGTATACGCACACACACGGTATAAAATCACCGTACTAACCGCACCAAGTGCATATCGAAGAGAACAGAAAACTGGGCAATTATGGTATAGGTTCATCGCGAATGACCAACCGCGCTCGTAAAACGAGCACGAAGGGAGGCGTACACAAAACACTATAGCGCTGGTGTTGCGTCTACATCTTTCCCCGTTTTACGCGCCCTCTCGGCTATTAGCCACAAATATACATCTAGAGCCGAAGCTTCCTCACATCTTACCTAGGGAGACCATACGTGACGGTGAAACGCCGGGCTTAGCCAGGAAAGCGTGGCCCTTTACGAAAGCTCCCACTTTGCGCTGGCAGAAACGCGACTCGGCCGCTACGTGCGCTGGGCGACGGCGGTGCAAGTGCCGCTGCGCCCAACTGCTGCGCGCAACCCGTTCGCCTCCGAAAGAGAAACACTTTCTCTCGACCAGGCGGGGACGAGTTTGTGCAGTAGGGCACGTACGCCAACACACTCGGCGTCTAAGGGGCTCTCTGTTCCCGGAGACAATCCGTCACGGCTGATCTCTCTCAAATCCCGAGGTCGCGCACCTCCCCCTTTTCCCCAATTCCCCAGATAGAGAGAGAGCCCGTTATGTGCGTCGCCTCGTTCGCCCGGTGCGCGGAAAGAGACGAATGGGGCGGATTTTATGTCGCCGCGCCGGGACGGGGACCCGGGTGGCAGACAGGCGGGGAGAGCACTCTCGCGCGCGAGACCGCGACGCCGCCACATCGGCGCCCGCAGTCGCGAGAGCCGGCGTTGTGTACGCGGGGAAAGGGGGCCGGCGAAACATGCTCGGAGAGGGTAAGATGCGATTGTCCTCGAGCTAAAACCGAGCGTAGTCGGGAGGCTCTCGTCAATTCTTCGAGCACCGAGGCCATCACACCGTAGAAAGAGAGAACGAGAGAGCATATCGAGAGAGGAAAGCAGGTAGGTTGTAGGGGAAAGTGCCCTAGTGAACTGAAGGAAGAAGACAGACTAAAAAGCTGAGAGAGAGGGGGGGGCTTTGCGACGTTCAGACGAAGCAGCCACGGCGACAAGCGACGCTCTTTTCGCTATGACATCGCCGTAAACGCCGCCTTCGTTGCCAATCAAAACCACGATGGACACCGTCATGGGCACACTTTCACAACATAACAAGGAGTGTCAGGTATGATCTTATTGGAACTTCACACAGGGTTCAGCAAATACGAAGCTACAGTTTCTGCGGGAACACCTCATGCACGGTGTCTGACGTCCGCGGCTCTGCGTGATAGTCATTATTTTGTGCAAAAGCCAACAATTACATATAACTTAGTAACTGTAATAAATGATACGATTAAACGCATAATTGAAGCCAGGCAGTACCTTGCTTCTGTTTCGAGAAACGGACATAAACTATAAGAAAGGCGGGAGCCACTAGGACCGCGGTATTGGCTGGCGCCCGCGCACTTCGTGGGGCACAGGTCAGTGCATTCCTCACCCGTCACTGGGGGCAGTTTCTGACGATACAGCTTTGCCGTCGAAAAGAGTCACGTGATTGTCTATCCCTTACCGTCGTGCCTACAGGCCGTTTGCTTACGACGCTGCACACCGGTGATAGCCGCTATAGTGGTAGCATGTCGAACAGAAATTTAAAAAAAATCATGTGACTGTGACAGGGGATAACGCTGAGCAATTTGAAGTGACTGATTTTCAAAGTTTTCTTTTTCAGCCTCGATGCGCACAAATTGCGCCTTAGCTGGGCTATTTTGACCATTTCATTATGAAGCGGCAGCTGGCACGGGCTCTTTCTTCGCTCGAAATTACGCCGTCAACGTTGTCGCCGCCTTTATCATCATCGCTAACTGTTCCCGTCTACAACGTCGGCGGACTCCGCCCTTTTCCCTGCAAATTTGCAAAGCTCATCGCTCAACTATAATAATCTACAAAGCAGTGTTACCTTTCCTCGGCGCCAATTCTCTTGTTTTTGACAGACGGACAGTTACCCGCTGTATTGTTATATTGCTGTTGACCTCAACGACTATGTCTCATATTCGACATGGCCTTCTCTACCTGTTACATTAAGTGCCAAGCTCCACTTCTTGCCTGGAGCATACCTTGCTTCGCGTTTGCTTGCGTGTTCACCACTTGCACCATCTCGCATGTTCCGCGCGATGACAGCTGGCGCGACAAGGTCAAAATTTCCCGCGTCGTAGCTTAATGTTCTTCGCCCACCTAAGGCATCCTGCACTCGCCATGCGTTTTACTTTCACTTGAAAGACGATGTTTTGAATATGTTCCTCCACAGAGATGCTGTCGTTTCTGCATAGGTGCGTTCGCTGCCAGTAGACAATCGCAAAATATTGCGAGTCCGAGCTGCGAAAACAGCATTCAGCATCTAGTCTGAAATCCAGTGATTGCATTCTTTGCTTCGAGAGAAGAAGAAAAAAAAACATAGACGTAGCCGTTATATTACGGCTGCTTACTTTCACTTCAGCATTCATTCTCCCACACACCAAACAGCCTTTATTGGCAAAAAGAAAGAACACTGACACAGTCCGAAATGTTTCTCGAACAGGAAAGGAAAGAACGGCGAAGAAATGCTGAGCTTTTACACACAGCTGCATCGTGCTGGATATCTTTTTTTTTTTTTTTCATAACGCGACTTCCAGAGGAAGCCTCGCGTCCTGTGCGCTCAGAATGCGAGTCTTTCGTCGAGCCGTTGTGTTCGCAGTACAATTGCGTTCGTCGTGCAATTGCGTGCGCCGCGTGCCAAGGGCCGCGCTCGGTGTCCTCGGCATGCGCGGCACGAAAGCAGCGTCCGGCCCTTTCGGCTCGCAATTCGGCAGTGGTCCGCCCCTCGGCGCGCGCACACGAAACGAGGCCGCCACGTGCCGTACATCTCGGCGGCGCGCCATCGCCACTGCGTGCATCTGCGTGCTTGGCCACTGCTGGTCCCGCGCTCCCAGTGCGCTATTCTCGGGGGATTACCTCGCCCAATTAACGCCCCTCCGTACGTTAGGGGCCGCTGCTTTACAAGGCTCCCTGTTGATTCTATCGGTTAAGCGCGTCAGTATAGCACTCGTGGTTTCGACAAAGTTTAAATAGCCAGGTCAAGTTTTCTGATCATCCAACGTCACCATCAACACCCATACCATCGTCATCACCATCATCGCATCGTCACAATCATTATCCTATTTCATGTTTTCCGTAAGATCGTTAGGATCCTCAAAACGATCTCCAATTAACCTTGATGTGTCCCGGCCGTCTCTATCTAATAGGTCCCTAAATTTAGCGTCTTTTGAAACTAATTATTATTATCACCACGTAGCTTCTGCGCGCTTTCTAGGACTTTTCGAACGTTATTGTTTTCTCTTTTTCTCAATAACAATCACAACCGTTGTCTCGTCAATCCGTACCGCCTGTCTCCGCCTCTCTGAAGGTCACGCCGATTCGTCTCGTTGTTCGTTGGGCGGCCATTGTAGCTTGCGCAAACATTAAGTGGAACACAGATTGTCTGATTGGGACCCTGCCGTAAAGGCGGTCGCCTCAGGTCCGAAGCACCAAAATAAAACAAACTCGACGAAACTTTCTTCAACTGCAAAGCTCAGCTTCACGGGGAACCGCCTGCAGTACGTGCTTACTTCGGGTACCGTCGTTGCACTCTGCACCGACGAGAGAGGAGGGCGCTCGCGTTCGCTTCTTGGAGAGTTCTTTGCGCGTGCGCGCACGTGTGTGCGTTTTACTGACGCCCATTCATCACCCTACACTAAACGCGGAGTATGGTCTTCTTAGGTTAACCTCCGCGGTATACATAAAAACTTACATTAATTGTTCAATACACGCAGCCGTCTTTTGTTGCTTTCAGTGCTAAAGACGGGCACGCAACATATGCAGTAGCCAACATGACGAAGAGTGGTCCAAGTCTGCGATCATCATAATGGATCTAGTGAATACATTGTTGCACAAAAAAAGGAAAATAAAGACTTGGGAGGGACAGTACGAAACGACAGATTGAGCGCTGAACTTCAACTGATTTTATTCTTTCAGCAGGGCAGGGAGAATGAACAAATGCGCATGCGTACATCAGTGTTGCCTAAAGCGATTACAGTGACGTTTTTAACAGCTGTAACTCGTTTTCAATTTGTTTCAATTTCCATTTTAATTTTGTTGAAAATTGAAATTTGTTCAGTTTCAATTTGCGCATCCCAACCAACTCACCCAGCAACAAGTTCTACACATCATAATGGAGCATATTGAGTGCGGACGAAACAAGCTGCACTAACACCTGAGACTACAAAGGAACACCTAAACGAGACGGGTAAACGAACCAGCCAGCTAGTCCAGCTTTCGCTCTAAGTATATGATGTCGTCTACTATTAAGGGAAACGCCCCCATTAATATTCAATATGCCTAACGCTTAGCACTAAAAGGCTTAGCAGGCAGAAGTGCTGCACCGCCTGCTCGCAGACTCACGGCGCATATGCAGCAATGTGTGGCATCTAAGACCCGGGGTAATGCTGAACACAATTTATCGGAATGTCCTGACTCGATAATATAGCGCAAAACTCACGTCGAAAAGGTTCCGCCAGAACCCATCTCACAAAACACGTTGTTGGGCTAGTTGGTGCATTGCATTAAGAAAAAACCAGCCAAAAAATACGCCCACAGGAAACATTAATATTAATATTTGTTGTGAACACATATACACATATATATACAGTTAACAGGAAAGGGAAAGCGAGGAGCAGGCTGGCAACTGCCACCGGAAGGGGCACAACGCCTGCCTGAAGGGAGGTGACAGCAACACAGAAATGGAAGATAGGAAGGAAGGGATGAAAGAGGAAAGGAAGAGCAACAGGACAAATCTAAAGACTAAAGTAGAACACAGTACACTAGCACCTTGTTCCGCAGAGTTTCGACTCTGCAGCCGGAATTAAAGTGACGCCGCGTCGAATAGCCTCCACAATTATCAATCACATCCATGACTAGTTTGCTATGCGGCTAATTGTGCGCTCCACGATGAGACGCCAAGTATAGCTGCACGCAATCACCGTTTCACTGGCGGTCGGTTCACAATATACACTACAAAGTGTTTCAACCCGCCACCTCCCATCTTCGAAGGAAGAAGCGTTAGGACACAGTACAGATCACACACAGTAGGGCCGGTCACTGAAGGTCACGCTACTACAGAATGTTGAACGTTCACGCTACAAACGTGAACCTGAGTTAGCTAGCTCTAGAAAGGTTAGTAGGGCGCGATGGGCCTGATCACGTTTAGATGCACAACCACTGGGGTATAACATACAAGAAGACAGGAAAAAGGCAGTATGTTTTCTGTGTGCGTCTTTTCTTTTTTTTTGGGGGGGGGGGGGGGGGGCTGGTTTTTTTCTTAACCCATCTCACGATGAGTGTCGACGTTAATGCGATTAGCATTCATGCAATGTAGCGACAAACCTCATCGCCGAAGACACGTTTGGATACAACCGGTGACGCTCGTTTTGAGAGCGTATTCTGAGGTTGACCATTGCTTCAGGTTCCCGCTAAGCTCGAGGTCGCTGGATTAAATCGCGGCGGCGGCGGCCTCATTCCGATGGGAGGCAAATGAGAGAGAGAGAGAGAGAGAGAGAGAGAGAGAGAGAGAGAGAGAGGGTCAACCAGACGAGCACCCGGTTTGCTACCCTGCACATGGGGCGGGGGAAAGGGGAATAGAAGGAGGCCAAAGGAGGTTGTTAAAGGTCCGCTAGTGGTGAAAGTTAATCCCCAGTCCCCCACTACGGCGTGCCTCATAATCCGATCGCGGTTTTAGCGCGTAAAACCTCGCAACTTAATTTAATACTTGAGCATCGAAGCGCTTTACGTGCTACAGTCGAGACATCATGGCGTCCTTGTAACGACTCTCCAGGTGTCCCGGCTTCCCTCGAATTTCACAAGTGATGTGGGTCTCGTCTGTGAGTTGTAGCTCTTGGGAGAGTCATTTGAGGGTGTTGTGCCCCAGAGGGATGGCTGGACCGACTTGTTCGCTGGATGAAGCTAAGAACTTCGGTCATGCGGTGCCGTCTGCTTGTGGCCAGCCGCGCTTCTGAATGACGACGACTTGGTTCGGCTGAAACTTGGCGCGAGGACGGAGCGAATGCCTATTGGTCCTCACCACAAGGTTCCTTTGATGATAGAATGGTCTTCGGCGCGCTCGTGCCGAAGCCAAAGGCGCTAAGAGCCTCACTACTGAATTGTTCTCCTTCACAAAAGTGGAAGATCTTGTTACGAAGAGGAAACCAGATGCACAAATGCGTGCATGTACAACTATTTACGTGGGGAAAAGTTAGCGATAATCACGCAGCCTGGTACAACGGTCGCAGCTCCAGGAGACCGTCTACCGCCTCCTGTTCGTCTCCCTCTTGCGCGCACGGTCCTGTCCAAATGCACCGTAACCATATTATGTTAAATTTAATTCTAGGGTTTTACGCGCCAAAACCACAATATGACTATTAGGCACGCAATGGTAGGGGACTCGGGGTTAATTTGGCCACCTGGGCTTCTTTTCAGTGCACAGAATGCAACGTACACGGGCGCTTTTGCATTCTGGCCCATGGAAATGCCGCCGCCGCGGCCGGAAATCGATCGCGCGCCCTACAGCATACCAGCGAAACTTCCGACCTATTATGCTACCACGGCTGGTGGTGCAAGGTGGTATACCGTAAACATCAGCAATAATTACAGCGCGTTATTATTTAGACGCGATGGGTGCATCGAAACGTCGCGTAATTATCGTGTCTGGAACGATTACAGTAAATAGCTGAGCCCGTGTAACGACAGAGAGAGAGTCGACGCTGGGGCGTTTCGGACCATTCGTTGCGTGCGCAATACACCGCTGTTGTCGTTGTACGTGCGCGAGCCTTTTACGAGTGCGGTTATAGAATGACTATGTACGTGAGTGTTGGAGTTTCCGGCCGTCAGTGGAACCAGTGCGCCTAAGCGACAACAGTCGACCTTCCCCGTCATATCACTGCCATAACCTGGCCATCAACATTTTTGACCACCGTAAACGCCAGCATATTGTAAACCCCACCCCTTACGTAAAGCCCGAACAGAGGTCTTTAAGGAAAATAAAGTGATGTGATGTGATGTGATGTGATGTGATGTGATGTGACGTGATGTGATGTGACGTGAGGTAAAGTGATCTGGGACGGCTTGCATGAACGAATAGTGAAGAAAATAATAACGAATTTAAGAATGCGTCTTTAAATGTTCCGTAGAAAACGCCTAGCCCGCACAAGAACGCGTTCTTAAGTTCGTTATTATTTTCGTTCTTAAATGTTCGCGCAAGCCGCCCATGATGTGAAGAAATAGCATTGGCGCAGCGTCGGCAGGGTGTTAAGAACGGCCAGCTGAAGTGCAAGTTTTGCCAGCCAGTTGCGACAGCGGCAGCAACTTTTTCTTGGAACGCCACCGTTACGCTCTAGCCTCGTCGACGTTGTGACTAAATACGTTCGACAAAGCAGTCTTTGTGTCTGAACACGACACCGCCTACCTGATCTGCTATGAGCGGGGGAGTGCCCGCGGGAACCTCTACGGAGGCCTCTTCCCACGCGCCGTTCAACAGAAAAAGTTCGGAAGCCAAGCCGTCTCCGCGGAAGAAGGTAGCGATGGATTTGTTTCCCCAGCAGCTTTGTGACCGTTGCCCAGCGCCTCGAATTATCTGCGGTGACTTCAACGCCCATCACTCTGTCTGGGGTGACGGAACACAGACTCCCGCGGACGCAAACTTGTAGAAGTTATCGACAGTTTGGACCTTGTGCGTGGCCAATGACGGAAGTCCCACTTTCTTCCGGCCTCCAGCCTCAGCCACATCTATAGACCTAACCTTGCATTCACCTGACGTCTGTGTGTGAAGTGGTCAACTGCACCTGACCGCATGGGAAGTGATCACTATCCAATTTTAGTGTTTACTGCCGACTTCCATGTGCGCGGCGCTAAAATGAGCCATGTTGTTAATTGGGACAAATACAGGTAGCAACATGCAAGTGTTTCTGGTGATGAGACAGACAAAATGATTTATGGTAACATGGCTGCTACCACGGCGGTCAAGTTGCCTAATCATTTTCCGACTCCGGATTTAAAACTCAGGAACCTTTGCGCAGCGCGCAGAAGGGCGGAGCGACAACTGATGCGGAAGAAGGACGACAGATCCTTGAAGACGACCTTCAACAGGCTTAACTCTGCCATTCGGCGCCATACGAACAAGCTCTGTAGGTCGCAGTGGGCGTCCTTCTGCGCTAGCTTGACTGTTTTTTCACCGATGACGAGAATTTGGCGAGTCATTGGTAGCCCTGCTGGTGATTCTCGTCCAGTAAGCCTTTCGAAGCGCTTGCACTGCGCAAGCAGAAACCTCTTGTGTGCTTGGCAGAGGAATTTGCAGATGCATTTGTAAGTGAAAGTTCAGGAATTCATCCCTGCGCTCTGCCTGCAAAATCTACGTCTGTGATGGACGCCCCGTTTACACTTCGAGAGCTACAGACAGCACTCAGCAGCCTGCGGCGTCGATGTGCACCAGGTCCTGACGGCATCACCAACCAGATGATGCAGAACCTACCTCTGGAACACCGGAAGATGCTACTAAGCTATCTCAATCGAGTATGGGAGGCTAAAATACGTTGGCGGGCTAGTTGGTTAGAATCCATGGTAGAGTGTATAAATGCGACTGGACGAGGACGTAGAAAGAAACAGATACACAGACAAAGCGCTTCACTTTCAACTACAGATATTATTTTCGCGCGAATCGATAAATATATACCGTGCGAGCGGAAACAAAATTAACAATAAAAAAAGAACATTGAGTGGTGCATTTCGTTGAACCAAACACGTGTGCAAGGCAAGGGAAATACATGTACTACAATGGTCACAAAGATAAACCGAGGATTCTTAGACAGCGCCCATAGAGCGCTGTCTAAGAATCCAGCGCTCTATGGGCGAGGCTATCCGCCATCTCGTTGCCTATGATACCTATGCGCGCGGGCACCCATTGAAATCGTATGGAGAAGCCTTTGATATGGAGATTGTGCACCGAGCGTAGGGCGCTTAGACATAAGGCATCAGTAGGGAAACCGTGCTCTAACCTTTGAAGAGCGGATTTTGAATCTGTAAGAATCCAGTCCGCATCCGCAACTCCGCCGAATGCAGCAAACGATCGTGCGACGCACGCAAGCGGGGTCGCTAGCGCATCCCGTGCTCTTGCACAAGATGTTCCCAACATAGCATGACACTTCATGACCTTTTTGCAGACGGTCAAAAGGCACTCTAGCACACATCCTTGCAGAGTGCACTAAGCTCAAGAACCGCCCACCTTCCCTACCCCCACCCTCCCCAGCCCCGACCTACCGACCCAGCTCGCGCTGGCGGCTAGCGGCCAGGAACTGCTGGACGCATATGGGACCTGAGAAGAAGGTTCCACCCCATCTGGCGCCAGCGCGCACCAACCGTCACTAAGGGCTCAGTACAAAAGTTGATTCTCTCTCTCTCTCTGTAAGAATCCATTGAGAAAAGTGCCTCAAGAGGACAAGAGATTTTTCAGAGAAGCGGTGTCGTGACACCTCAGTTCTTTGTGGAGCTCACCTTACAAGCCATGTGTGACCAAGGGTCTCAAAAGAAACCAAGCCGCTTTACTGCTCCGCATTCGCACGGGCTCTGCTCGTACCCTTGCGTGGGTGTATAAGACTGGCCTATCGTTGTCTACATTATGTTCAACGTGTGATGTGTGCGGTGACATAGAACATTAGCTTATGTGCTGTACTCTGTATAACGCGGAAAGGGGTGTGTGATTCGCGTCGCGTAAGAAGACAGGAATTCCCCACAGTTCTCTTCAGGACATTGTTTTCACGCGCGGGAACAAGTTAGATAGGAAAGAGGTTTCTCGCCTTCTTTTAAATTACCTGGAGGACACGGATTTTGCCTCCACATGTTGACCTTAGGAGTGACTATGTGTAGTTGTGAGGTCTGTGTTTGATTTATATGATTTATGTATTTTAAGTGTCGCTATACGGTGGAGCAATTGCCGGCAGCAAGTGCAAGGCTAATCCCACCAGTAGCCTACAACCACTCAACTGAACTCACGCGCCGTTCAAGGCGCAGGACAATGGACACCACGGCAGCCGCGCTGCGGGGGTCAGCTCGGGGGATGTAAGGTGCCCTTCCAGAAGTAAGCCCCGAGTTCTACGAAGTCCGTATGACGTCGGTTCCGGACCATGAACCTGTGCGGAAGTGTGTGTGTGTAAGCCGTCCCGCAGAGAGGAGGCTTGTTCACGATGACTGGACGAACGTTTCCCTCACCTTGGCATCGAGGATGGACCGAGTGTTTGTAAACCGCTGTTGTGCGTCTGCTCAGTGCACTTTCTCAAGCAGTCATGTTAGATTGATGTACTTTTTTCTCGCAGGCATGCTAGACTGATGAACTGCATGAAGATACTGTAAATAAACCCATATTCCTCGTTCTCGATGAGAAGCAGTCCTTCCCTTCAACAACGTCCTCAGCGTGGATAAGTTGGACGACGGCATGGGCCAGCTACCTTCTAATCCCGGCTCCAATCTTGACAACGAGTTACGAACGGTGGGATTGAGCCCCCAATCCTGACAAGGGTCATTTAACTCGACGTCCTCAAATTATAAAACACCCTCAAGAAATAAATGAGTAGCATTCGCTGCAAAAACGACATTAGCAAAGTCTTATCATCCCCAATCAGTTCTTCGCCGTCCCCGCTTCCCAGTGCGGTGTAAAAAGCAGACCAGAGCAAGCCTCGAGTCAGGCTTGCTCTGATAGATAAATTCCTCCCTCTCCTGGCGGAGCCACGCCAAACTTCGTTCGGCACTTGTCAGCGTGCGCGGAGCGCCAGCCCATTCAGATGCGTTGGCAGCGCGTCGAGCTCAGTCGAGCGAGCGAGTCGCCGGGGGATTACAACCACCCGAGGCACTGTCGTCGAGAGCCTCGTCCTCTTCAAGGCGCCGCGCTCCGTACACACCTGTTTTTTCAACCTGTTCTGAGAGCGCGGACAAATATCTGAAGAAGCAAAGCGAACGATCGCTCAGCTCTACCTTTCGATTGACTATTTCCTTGTTGTTTCTTACCACATGCGTATGAAAGAGAAACATCGTAAAAAAAAAAAAAAAAACTTGTCGGATTTTTTTTATCTATAGTTTTTTTTTTTCTCCCGCATTCAAGTCTGCGGGAGGGTGTGATTGAATTACGCTCACGCTGCGCTATCAAGCACGCCGGGCTCTCGACCGGCCGCCTCGTCTATTGTAGTCGTTCGGCCGTGTCCTCTTCTGGGCCGAACACACCTGCCCGGACACTGTGACCGTGCTGTCGCGAGCGACAGAAAAAAAAATACAAGAAATAAAAAAGATCGAGAGAGATAAAGAAAAAAAAAACGAAGCCAACAAAACCTTCTGCAAAGGGCAAATTTATGCCCTCTTCAGTCGAGAGCTGCCGGCATCGCTGTCAAAGGAATCGAGCACCCCTACTCAGAAGCACGCGGTGAATATAAAAGGAGTTTTGTGATTCGCGCCATACAAGGTGCAAAATTCAAACGGGACAACGAGCGAAGACACAGTCCATGTCTGCCTTTTCTCTTTGTGTACCGCGAGATGCGTTCGTAGCATGTATGCTGATCCTAGCAATCAACTAGCTCATCCGACTGGATTTTTTATTGGCAGTAGAAGAGGGTGAAAACCCGTTATTCTTGAAAATTGTAGTTTTTCCTCCGGTGCCTCCGCAGTGGGTTGCCGACACAGATATTTTTCGATGGCCATTTGCTACTACTTCGAGAAAAGAGAAATGTTGCCTAGTAATTCTTGAAAATATTACTTACTTCATCTTAATATTTGTGATTGTACGCGACTTCATATTGGCACCTCGAAATTTAGTATTCCTTCCTTAAGCAACACCAGTGTTTATATTAGTTGCCTGTTTTATTATTATTTGCCCACTTTTCACTTCGTCTTGTCTTACTGTCTCTCCTAAAGTCTCACCTCCTCTCCTGCCTGTGAGGGCAAGCGCTACAACATGAGTACCGCGCACGAGCGAAGCTGAGAGCTACGCTTATTGAAAACAATCTAGTGTGACAATTAATACTTCAGTTTGTTCGAAACGCCCCGTTCGTCGCCCTCGTTTCTGTTATTACATTCTCAGTTTGAAAATGGTGTGTTTTTGATTAAACTGAATTCTGGCGTCTCACGTGCCAAAACCACGATTTGATTATCAGGCGCGCCGTTGTGGCGTGGGCCCCGCATTACAACTTTGACCACCAGGGGATATTTAACGTGTTACCCCATGCACGGCACGCGGGCCTCTTTGCATTGCTCCCCCATCGAAATGGGGCCGCTCGGGGCGGGCTTCGATCCCGCAACCTCCTCGACCTCGTGCTTATATAGCAGCGCAACACCACAGCCGCTAAGCCACCGCGGCGTGCGTAAAGGTGGAAGTAAGAGCCCTTATAGCTGCCTCGAACCATACTCTATATTCGAGCTGATTAAGCACGTCTCAGGAGTTTGCTAAACGCCAAAACATGGCATCTGTGCCGACGGCTCGAACAACGCGCCGAATACACATAAGGTCGATCTCTGTCTCCGTATTCCTTTCGCTGTCTCTCTGTCGTTATCTGACAAGCAGATACACCGTCCCCGTCGTTGAGTGCCCTGCCTTGCGTACAGCTCTCATTGCAATCCGCCTACATATTGTCCCCTGCAGGTAACCATCGAGTTGATTCACGTAACAAAAGTAGCGATAAATGCGAACATTCGGCACTCGCAACTAAGTTCCGCTTTTTTTAAGTGACTCGCGAAGACGTTACGTTCGCTTTCGTTTAATAAATAAAGCGGACACTATCACAAACTTTCCCTCGCAGCGACTTTCAGCCGTAGAAATAAATCTTCCGTTGAAAGCCTCATCCCTGCGCAGACACGCCTTCATCCTCGTCTTTACCGCACTGCTGGTTGCATCCCGAAATCATGGATGACGTTGTTCAACCCGTCTCCTTAGGTTCAGTCCGAGGACCATTGGTCCCGTGACGGCGAGTGCCTGACGCCGACGGGCGCTGTCTTCGCCCGAGTCCGCCGAGTGGAAGTCGCAGTCCGCCGGTCTTCGCGCGACGACGAGCATCGAAAGCTAAGCGGCGCAGTTGCCGGCGTCGCCAAAGTCGATGCCTTTGCCCCTCCGCTCTGCTCCTCGCGTGTCTTATTGTCGCTTTGTTTCGCCTTTTTTCCTTCTCTTCCCCTGCACTCCGTTGCTTTCGTCTTCCCTTCGACGGCCATGCGGTCATCGCGTCCCCGAATCGATGTTTGGCCCCGGGCGCAGGGTTGCTGCCGCAGGGCCGGTGACGACGAGCGGTTGGTTCCTCCACTCCCGCGGCGCTGAGCCCGCCAGCGACTCGCACTACAGACAGCGAGGCAAGACTGAGAGGTGGTCGCCTACACTGCACCGCTATCGGGTCGTTTCTTTCTCGCTCGGTTGTTTTTATTTGATGCAGGCAAATGGAAAGGTAGGCCACGTTGCGGCAAGCTATCCTGCGTGGCAGTTGAGAAATCAACGCTGCTCCTTCCACCAAACAACACGCTCGCAGATAAAACCGCAAAATAAACGTACTGAGCCTACAGAATAAAGGGAAATCAAAAATGAAATAGAGCTAAGCCTAGAAGCGTCCCGTTCCCGATGTGTATTGAGCAGATAGAAGTTAATAGCACTGATCATTAAAAATACCACGCAAACATGAGCGCGCATACTTACGCGCACACACGCCCACATGTACACTGTTTTAGTAAACTGAAAGCAAACACTCTCATTGTAAGCGATTTTTCCAGCGTAAGCTGCAAATATATGTATTAAATTAAATTAATTAGGGTTCTTTACCCGAGAAACTGCCGTGGGGAGGGAAGCTATGTATGTGCGTGCTGTCCAACTTTTCGCGTAACTGTTCAACACAGCTCGCTTGCCGTACCTTTCTAGGCTGACTTGTTCGGCCTAATCGATTCTCATCTATTGGTATTGGTTGACAGAGAATAATTAGACACAAGAAGCCAGCAAAGACAAACGCTGATCTTTAGCTATACTTAGCTTTACTGCTAAGACGGACCACTGCCTGAGCATCTTCTTGTAGCTTCTTTTTATTCATTATTGATTTGTTTTTATGTATATATATACAATCTTAGCAATCAACCAACCCAGCTTCAAATCATGGTTCTTCTTCTTCTTTCTTTGATTTATTGCATAGACTTGGGGCCCTATAACGTAAAACTATTCCAATATGTTTCTATTCCAATCTCCTGACGTCAAATTTGCGTAACCACCAACGCAAGCACCGGGTGGTCACCCGAAGGGTTGTCGAGCAGACCTATCAAACGCTCTCCTCGTTCATGGGAGGTCACTTTTGTCTCCTTGAAAAACGAATAACATTGCCTACACTGAGCGGCTTGTCGTATCTAATTGGCTGACAAGAGGTGAGGAGAACGCTCAAGTGGAGCGGGATTCGATGGGGCCGAGCCACTGCACTGAAAGTCGATAATCGGATGAAGAGGGTGGTGCCGGCGTCTACGATTGGTCGGCTTTCCCTTACTTAGCTTGTGGTGGCTGGTCGAAAATCGCCGCGGCATGCAACGGAAACTCAAGAATGACGCTAAAACGGACCCTCAGCAAAGAAGAGTTGGCAAAATGAGGGTGTAAACGTGCCGAAAGTGCTCGAAAACGTTACACAGCCATGCAAGAAGTTTTATTATTCGCAAATACACTCATGCTCTCCGGCAGGTGCGAGTAGCCAGGGTCTGAGCGATCGGCGGTAGCCATCTTCTATTCCTTTGGGAACGGGGCATCCTGCGGCTATTCCGAAGAAAATTCAGTTTTGTTCGGCATATTAATGCATCTTTATCGCGTACACGTCACTTTGACGCTGTGAGTTCTTGCGGTTTTGTGACGTCGCGTGACAGGCAGGCGAAGTGGGTGCAGCCCGAAAACTTTTCACCTATAGCCGAGGGCTAATGGCGAATAGGGGTCGAATCAGAAATAACTGTTTTTCTTTTTTTCTGTCAAATCATGCATAATCAATGTATACACATCATATCAGATGGGGAGGTATCGCGGTTTTCGTGACGTCGCGTGACAGACAGGTGAAGTGGGGGTGGTCGAAAAAAGTTTTTGACCAATCGTGGAGGCTTGATAGCAGAATTGGAATAGAAAAGTTCGGAATAGTTTTACGTTATAGCACCCTTGCTGTGGTCATCCGATGAATACGCTGACAATAAACTGTAGCGAAAAGCATGAAATGGCAGCTCTCGTTTAATATTCATACCTGTTTTGTAGCATGAGAGTATCGAGCAAACAACAGAACCAAGACTATCGTGTTTGATTTTCACGCTTATAAACAAGAATTTTGAAAGTCGAACGGTTAGCCCGCTTTCTGAAACTTAGCGCTCCCGTTCGCCCGCAGTATTGCACGGTGTCATTCTTCGAGCATGACGGTTTTCACGAACTGGCGGTGCTGTCAAAAGAAACGAGAGTGCTACAAGTATGCGGAGCTCTTTTCACATAGTTGCAACATCCACACTACTTAAATGGAGTATTGCGCTCTCGCACAGTAAAGTGACATCCGGTTGTTGGTGGCATCACACTTTAATCCGGGAGACATAGCTTTCCGGATAACGTCAAGTTAGGGCTGCGGACTATTTAATGAAGTATGACCTGCTCTGCTTCTGTTTCGGTTATTACGACCACATCCTTCTACAAAGCATCCCGATACCACACGGGGATCCAGAAACATTTAGGGTGACAAGAGAGAGAGAGAAAGGCAAAGGAAAGACAGGGAGGTTAACCCGAGATTATCTCCGGTTGGCTACCCTGTACTGGGGGAGGTGCAAGGGGATGCAATAGATGAGAGAGAGAGAAGGATAAAAAGAAAAAAATTACCGACGATTACGTTACTTCCTAATGCGAAATTTGAGCGCAGCAAATAAGCTGTTTCACCTTTTCGATAGATTGAGGCAAAGAAATCGAGCAACACATGTATGCGCTATCACAGAATTTTTTTTTTTTATATTTCCCGTTCTCCTGGATCATCTCGACGGCGGCGACGGTAAGCTTCTGCTTCGGCGGTACGCACCTCTGGATTCTGACGGCGACGGCGCTGGGCCTCTGCTCTGGCAGCTCGTTTAGCAGCAGCAGCAGCAGACGGAGGACTTCCATCGGTCGTCTCGCTCATGGCTCAGAAAGAACTGGCAGATAATTTCGCAGTGGCGAACGGCAGCGGCAATTTCGGCTCGAACGGTGCACATATACAGATCCGCCGCCACCGATCTGGCTCTCTGATTGCCACCGCACAGGGCGAACGGCAGCGGCAATTTCGGCTCGGGCGGTGCACATATACAGATCCGCCGCCACCGATCTGGCTCTCTGATTGCCACCGCACAGGGGTTGCATTGGAGGAGGAGCGAAGAAAGGAATTAAGTTCGAGCCGGCGCTTTGACAACCGGAGACTCGCAGGAAGAGGGGGGAGGGGGGCGGCGTGTACACCCAGCGGCAAACGATGGGGGCAGAAGCGCGCGCAGCAAGCGGACAACACGATAAAGGGAGGAGGGAAGAGATAGCAGCGACTGACTGATGCCGCTGACGCCGATAGTGAGTCAACCCCAGCTGCGGAGTTGGTTTCAGGGACAACGCCGCCGATGCCGACACGTTATCTTGACTCTCTAGCGGCGTCAGCGGCATCCAGAGGTATCAGTCGGTCGCTGCTAGCGCTGGGGGGATGAAAGGGGGGCGGAGCTGGTTACGAGGCCGACGACGACGCGAAACCCAGGAACGGACGCCAAAGAGCTGCGCTCTAAAAAAGAATAACCTAAACACACACACGCACGTACACATGAACTGTTTCTGAGGGCACTGTCACGCAGCCCGCAAAGGCGTTCCTAGTCTTACGCTGTGTCACCGTATAGTCCTACGTCCCAGAGTGTACAGTCACAATTTGTCAGAAAGTCCCTTGTTTTTCAAGTATCACAGCAGCGCCTTCATAGCAGATCGCGCTGATGTTCGCGTAGGCCAGTGTCCAAGGATCTTGTTTTCTGACATTGGGTGCTTGTTCAGTTTGTCTAGGGTGGCTGGCAGGACCGCTCTTTGTGGGGTAAAACAAGAGCACTGACAAAGAAGATGCTCGTAGTTGAACAGTGGCTGCATATCTCACAAGCTCATAAACCGGTGCATGCATTACTGCAGTTTCTGAAGTCTACAGACCTCGATGAGCGACTTAGTTTCGATGTGCAGATTCGCCCGAAGGCCAACTTGAGTGTTATCTCTCCTTTCTTTCTTTCTTTCTTTCTTTCTTTCTTTCTTTCTTTCTTTCTTTCTTTCTTTCTTTCTTTCTTTCTTTCTTTCTTTCTTTCTTTCTTTTCATCCCTTAATTCACACCCCCCTGCAAAGAATACGAAACAGGGGATGCCCTAGGTTGACTTATTGCCTCTCCTTGTATTTTGCCCCTCTCTCCGCGACAGTTCAGCAAATTCTGAGACAGTTGTCAACCTTACAGAAAGCATCCGCAGCGGTGGCTTAGCGACCACGGATCAAATCTGGGCCGCCGCGACCGCATTTCGATGGAGGCTAAATGCAAAAACACCCGTGTCCAGTGCATTGGGGGCACGTTAAAGACCCCCTGGTGGCCAAAATTAATCCGGAGCCCCCACTACGGCGTGCCTCCTAATAAATTTGGTTTTGGCACTTAAAACCTCAAAATCCAACCTGACAGAGAGCCTGAAATGAGAATTTATTTCGTTCTTTATTTCTTTCAGACAGCTCTCACTGTTCTGAGAGCCAACAAAACCGAAAAGAAATGCGGCAAGTGAATGGAGAACATTTCAAGCGACAAAGTTAAACCAAATTATAAGAAACCAACAAAAAAGACACCAAGGAGAGCACAGGGGAAATTACTTGCACTGCCTAACTGAATTAAAGAAATGATAAATTGATGGAAATGAATCTGGATGAAAAAAGAACTTGCCAGAAGTGGGGGAACGATCTCGCGGCTTCGCGACGTTCTACCGATTGAGCTACGGGGGGAGCCGTTTTCCGCTTACTTTCTAGAGCATTTATGCTTTCTTTTAATACCGTATATTAACCTTGCGAGTGTTAGCCAGTGCCACCACTGACAAACCTTGGCGGTGAATGTGGAACGTCCTTTCTGCCGCAGGGGTCACGTGTACGTGACTGATTATGATTAATTTATGATTAATAAGATATGATTAACAAAAAATCACCGCCCAAGCACTTCGTACAGATGGGTTAGCAGCGAAGCTGAAACCTGCGGCCCCGGTGTTTATCACTGGGTTGACCGCGACGGTTCATGAAACGACGGCTTGGTAGGCTGCCGGATCCTGAGTACATGGTTGCTGCTTGCGCTAGGATGCACGAGGCTCTTCTTTGGCCCGGGCTGCAAACAAGAGCTGGACTTTCACTAGCTACAAAATGCGCGGGGACAAAATATACAACTGTAGACGAAGACAGAAAACACGTTGGTGTAGCCTTATCATGTTTGCGCCCCTTCGGGAGAAGGAAACGCATCGACGGTGAGCTGACGCAACAACGGAGCAAACAAAATAGAAGAGCGGCTCTAAAGAAAATGTTTGTGAACTGCAAGGTAGCTCTAGTACTGCGCAACGAGCTATGGATATTGCAGAACCTCCAGCGTCACCGGATACGACGCTTCGTTTATTTTTCATCATTATTTTTATCTGGATGTGCTACGCTTTCTCTCCGACGAAAGAAGCAAGCAGAACAAGCAGCGCAGCATCGACTCGTTTCAAAGGAGGCCGACGCCGTGCCGTCCAAGACGAGTGTGTTTGTGAGCGCTGCGTATTTAATCATTCAACAGCGTCATAAAAACTACAGAAGTCCTGGTCGATGACGAAGACCGCCTGCCTAAGAGAAAGAACATGAAAATAACAGGTTTCCCTGCTCACGTTTCATCGCTACGGTACAAAAACGTTGACAAAGCTCAAGCATTTTTCTCCGGTCTTTCCAGTATTGATAGTTGCTTTCGCCTGGACTAAGCGTGCCAGATCTTCGCGTGCGAGCGCTCAGTCAACAAACGCCTGCATTGAGCATCCGCGCACAGCGAACAACGTTCGCCCTTCAGTCGAAGAGCAAATGGAGCTACGAATCTTGAAACATACACACGAGATCGGCACCACCAAATGACAGTTTATTAGCACGCTCAACGACCTTACGTATGTAAATCACTTGTGCATCAACAGTGCACAAGTGTGGAACGGTTTCCTAAGTTGCGAACGTTGAGGCTGTCGATGCGAGCGGTGGCTATTACTCCGCAATTTGTCGAGATTTCAGCCGGCTGCATGAATGGTGTCGAGGAACAGCCTGAATCCTGAGAAAATTTTTCTTTGACAGTTAATCGCATTGCGACTCGCACGGGACGTGTAGCCAAACGTAACCTGAAGAAGGCCCAGTAGCTGCAGACGATAAACTAAGAGTGCCTATTGTGTTAGCTTTGTACTGAGCGAAATTAGTCCTCGCGTTTTCACCCACCTCCTACCGTGCAGTGGCGCAGCCAGGGGATGGCATACCGAACACGTTACCCCCTCCCCCGCCCCCCACCAAGAAAGAAACCTGCTTTAGAATGCGGCCCGCCCAGCCTCCCTTCACCCTCTTACCACACCAAAAATAATCTGGCTACGCCACTGCTACCGTACCCTTGCCGGCATAGACAGAGAGAGAGAGATAGCAAAGAGAGGAAAGGCAGGGAGGTCAACCAGACGAGCGTCCGGTTTGCTACCCTACACTGGGGGAAGGGAAAGGGGGAACAGAAAGAGGAAAGCGGAATAGAGGGAACACTGTCTGTGCACGTAGCAAAGTGCTTGGAAATCAGTCAAGTCAAAGCAAGTGCTCCGTCGATACGTTCATAGCTGGTGATGCACGTTGAAGGTACCAGTGAAGACCAAGGATCCGGTGGGCGTCAGCAGTACGTTGCAGTGCGTGGCAGTATATTTTTAAGCTAAACCCCAGCCGTTCTGACTTCAGTGCGAATATAATGATGCGGGTGAGCCATGATGCTAACTCAAGAGTTGCAAGTACTGAATTGAGAGCATCTAGCACTTGCATTGCACTTCGCGCTGACGGAGTGTGCAGGTTATTTAAGAGTATTCGAAGGGCATTCATCAGAGACCGGAGCATCATAACGACTTGCCGGTCTTCTTCAGGCAATTTGTCAGGAACTCGCGCTGTTCGCTCTACAGCCGTGCGCAGCTGTATCACTTGACGTGGCTCCGGCTCTCGTTGTGGCATCAGCTGCGGCATCGCCTCCGGTTGTGGCATCGGCTGCGGCATCAGCTGTGGCTTCGGTTGTGACTTCCGCTGTTGTTCTGGCTTTGGCTGTTGCTTTAGTAGTGAGGACCAAGTTGTATTGTTCTCCGCCATGGCCTTGTCCGATTTAGATTGGATTGCCCCAGCCCTACGGGGCAGAGGAGGAGGTGATGTCGGATGGGGCGTACTCTTCATAGAGGTATCAGCGTTCTTTGAAGTCCGGCTGCGTCGGGAACGTCGCTTTCTAACGGCCGCAACAGCTTCCCGACGAGACGAATGGTCTCTCGCCATCTGCTTCAAGATCGCCTTTTCCTTCTTAATTTTGGGGCAGTCCTTCGAGGAAGCATCATGGGACCCAAGGCAATTGGTGCATTTGAGAACCGTGGCTGCACAAGAGTCTGCAGCGTGGGGCTCGCTGCAGCGTGAGCAAACTCTCGTGTTCTCGCACACGGCACTCACGTGTCCCAGCCTCATACAGTTGCGGCATTGCAGTGGCCTTGGGATGAACGCTCGCACAGGGTGTCTAAAGTGGCCCACCTTGACGTGCGAAGGGAGAGTCTCGGCCTTGAATATAATTTTCACACAGCGGTATGTGCCGAGGCGATACACATGTGTTATGGCGACGCCATCAACGGCAGGCTTCACTAGGATAGGCAAGTCGGCGCTGGAGATGAAGACGTCCACATCGTAGATGACACCAGTAGTTGAACCAATGTTCTGGGGGATGTACGAGCGGAGCTTAACGCCGCCTAGTTCTGTAACTGTAGTCAAATTTCTCAGCGCAGTCTCATGTGTGGCGTCGATAGCCAACACATTTTTTCGTGTGTTGACTCTAACGTCTGCTATCTGATTTGGAGCCACCGCTTCAAGTTGCACCGATACGGACTGTCTGTTGAGTAGCCTCAGGTTGTCGGTAGCGAGTTCTGGTACAAATAGAATTGTGCTGACTGCAGTATTCTGAGTTGGTCCTACCGTTGGCGTGCTCGAAGACATGGATGCTCTGGTGGTGTGTCTTCGTTTCGCCTTGTGGCTCCGCACAAGCTCGAAGGCGTCATCGGAGAAGTCCTCACTGCTCAGCGAGTAGACGCTGGTGTCATCGCCGTCGGTGTCGCTCTGGAGGCCGGTCCGCTTCCTAGACGCAGCCGCCGCTGAAGTCGCCATTCCCGGCAGGGGCACGGGGACGTCAGCTTGCATCGGCGCCACGTACCATGCCGACTCTCCAAAGATGTACGCAGAAATAAGGAAAAGACAGCTGAGCTAGAGAAATAGCGTTCTGACTCACAGACACTTCGTCTTCGTCTATCGGCATATACAGGGTGTTTCACGTAACTTGAGCCAAACATTAAATATATGCAATTGCCACGTAGCGGGACCAAACCGAGGTAATGTTGTTTGCCGCCGCTTGCAGATACTCAGAATATCTCCTGGGTACCGATTAAGTAAATAAGTAGTATTAATTAATTAGTCAGCTTCTCAATTATCATAATTAGATGAAAAGTATCAATAAGGAAATTGTAGAGCGACATAAGAAACTCCCGACACAGTTTTTTGTTGCTCAATGCGTGCTAGATAAAAGCGTTTTACCGAGCGTGAAAGGTGCCCGCAAATACACGCAAAGTGCCTCAAGTGGCCTGCCGCGCGGCAGTTTTCTGTATATTTGCTGGCAAACAACAGCACCTTGGTTCGGTCCAGCTACGTGGCAGTTGCATATTTTTAAAGTTTGGTTCACGTTACGTGAAACACCATGTACAGCACCTAAGATTCCTCCCTTGCTCAAAGAAGTGTTGTTAAGCTTTGATACTGGCAAAATGAAAGTTTTGTATGAATTATCTTGTGCTGAAAGGTAATTCGAGCATTTAAAGAAATCGAAGATTCGGCGAAACAGATATTACGCACTAACCGAGTTGACAAGTGTCAGATTCAGCGCAACATACACTGAGACGACGCCAACCCAATGCGTCTTCTTAGCCTTCGTCTACGTCACGCTGAAGTTAAATTGCACAAAATGCGCCAACTCGCCCAACAGGGCGTACACTTGAGGAAGCTTGTGTCGAGAAGTCAGTTGGAGTAGCGATTTTGTCGCCTAATGTGTGCCACGCTGGGGCATGGTGTATAAAGGAAGGAGAGAAATTAACGAAGGTACATATTAGAGAAAGAGAGAGAGATAAACGAAAGGCGTAGAGGTAGGCGAGAAAGGAGTCCCGTTTGCTTGCATTTATTTAAGGTAAAGAAAAAACTCTATTAGGCATAGAACGTAACGGGTAGAAAATAATGTTAAAGGAACGTAAACGGCTCAAAAATCGGAAGCATGAGGCACAGATGTTAAAGTAATATGCTAAACTGCAATGAAATGGCCAAACGCATCATCATCTATCGCATCGTATGCGCTAGGTGTTCCGTAAGTTCACCTGGAGAAAATGCGCACACACGAACACGATCCACATCGATCTGTGCCAAATACGACCGCGTTGCGGAAACGTCTGACAGCGCCAAGCCACTTTTGCAGCAATTTTCGTAGAGCCATAAAACAGTCGTCGCACGTTTACAAGTGATACCACGGCGCTTTTCCGTTGTAGACATCGTCCACGTAGGAGTCAACGGCGTCGTCGACACTCCTGGGGTAGAATTCTCAAAGGCTTTTGTTCGCGAGTGTTCTTTGCCATTGGCCAGCCACCTTCACCAGCATCAGAGTTAGACGGCATGTGATCTTACGACCAATTCTTGTGCATAAGAGGTTTCTTTTTTTTTTTGCATACGGGCCCTGATTCCTCGTTATACAGCGGTTACCAACTGTAGTATCTACTGCTGCGATGCAACGCTGCCGCAGCGCCTATATAGCTCTAAAGTTAGTCTTTGTTGTTTCTCTTATTCTCTGCAGATTGAAATCGCCGACACACTTAAGCGAAACTGTCATATGCTTGCGAGGGAGTCATCAGTACACTGCTCTACAGCACTGTGTAATTTAAAGCAACGTCATATACGTTTTCACACAAGCGGGGACCATCTTTGCAGTGCCTTTCTCTAAAGCGCCGCCAATAACTTTATGTTTCAACAACCGTGAAGTACCACTTAGCACACTATGCGAATGTCGTGGCGGCTAAATTGGGCGGCTGCCACCCTATACACGCAGTTCTCGTTGAAACAACATCCGCAGGTGTCTAGGGTGGAAATTTTATTGCCATTATTTTTTAAAAAGAAAGTAATCTTTTGCCACCTTTTTTTTTCACACATTCGTGGACGGCAGGAAGCCTAGTGGCCGCAGCGTAACGACAGCATATATATATAAGCAAGCAGTGTGAGCCGCTTGCACACAGCGCGTATACATGCAGCAGCGAACCGGTACTGTTTAGAGCGCACTTTTTGCGAGAGAGAAGTTCCGGAGAGAGAAAGAGAGAGAGAGGGGGGGTGCTAGAGCGGGCGAGCGAGCTGCTTGCGTTGAATCGATTCGCACTGCGGCGAACGCGGCGCCTGAAACGACGCCCGCAGAAGAGCACCGGTGATTCGAAACAATAGCGCCGCCGAATTTATGCACTCGGCGCCAATAATCTGCAGTGCTTCTGCGTGCAGCGCTGGTTTCTTGAAACACTTCTGCTTGAAGTGTTTCCTCTCTCTCTCTCTCTCTGGGTTTGTTCTGCATTTCTCTGGGTTTCTGCATAACAGTGCGCACGTTCATTTGTGTTTTTTAAAATTTTTTTATGCATGTTTTGTTTTTTAGCCTGCCTTGTAGCAGTGTTTTATCACGTACTTTCATCAAGCAGACCGGCAAGTAAGCCGCTCACTACTGAGAGACAAAAAGAAATCATGAGGGAAAGGCAGGGAGCTGAACCAGGCTGAGCCCGGTAGGCTGCCCTGCACTGGGGAAGGGGGAAAGGGGATGGAAAGAGGGCATGGAAGAAAGAAGCTCGCAGTTGGCACGATTACAAACACAAGCGTTCATCACCGAGTCAGTCGCAGGCGCTCATGGAGGCTGGTGCAGAGAGATAGATAGTTAAAAAATTAATTAATTAATTAATTAATTGAGTTATTGATTGATTGATTGATTGATTGATTGATTGATTGATTGATTGATTGATTGATTGATTGATTGATTGATTGATTGATTGATTGATCGATCGATCGATCGATCTTTATCACCAAAAACGCATTTTCATGGACCGGCTCGTGATAAATTTCAATAATCTGCGGCTGCGTAAAGCGTTCGTAAAGCACGGTACACGAGCGTCGCTGCTTTCGGCCCCCATCGCAACGCGGCCGTCGTACGTGGTCCTGAATCCAACCTTCGACGACGGCTCTCACCAGCACAACACTGAGACGTCCCCCTCACCCCTCCCCCCCCCCACGCCTCGGTGGATTGGCAGCACACTTCGCAGAAACACTTTAAAAAAATGTATATCATAGCTTATGCGTTGTACGTACTAGCGTAGATACACATCGGCACGGTGGAGGATGCAGAGACTGGCAGCGAACTCTCGCGCCGCTGTTTCCAACCAGATTGCGCAGAGGTCTTATTGAAATTAGCGACAGCATAAATATGTATACATGACACAAAGGTATCTGCAAGGGCATGGTCATTGCCACTATATACTGCTGTTCTTCTTTTAACGCAAAGTTGTACAAAAACGCCTCCAAGCACGCTGTGGTGGACGGCACCATAACATGTACCTGTGCACTTCTGCTCTGTAATCCCAGCACGGCCGCGCCGTACAGGAGTAGCTTACGCGTAGTTACCGTCCGCAACAAAGAGCAGTCTTACTGGAATGACGATGTTTGCGGTGCCAAAGCTCACATACACCTTGGCGGCTAGAGGGACGCATGGAAAAGTGAGTCGGAGACAAGCGACTATTTAGCGAGAGACGGTCCCGAATCTTCGTACTCGACCCGAATAAACCAGCGTTTGGGTTTCCTACCGACTAGATTCAGCCATCCCTTATTACGCGACAACTCATCCCGCTGACATCGCGAGCCGCCATTGTCTTCTTCGTGTGAGCGTTACCCTGTGTATAGCGACCGGAATATATATATATATATATATATATATATATATATACGTGTGTGTGTGTGTGTGTGGCGAAGAAAGCAGGCTGTCTCCGCTGATGTAGTATCAAAGTGAAAACGACGTACGTGAAAACCCGTTATTGACTGTCCAAGCGCTCTGGCGGTTGACCCAGCCTTCGTCATATATATTATATGTGTTTAAGATATCGCGTTTACGACTGGTTTGCGACCGCTCAAATTTCGCAAAAATGTCGTATTTCATGGCCCCGATCGTTCAAAATAGCACTTCACCCTGTTATTTACACGTTCGTCATGAAAAACAAAAATCCGAAATTGCCTTCGTTTGAATCCCTCGACATTAAGCGCACGGTGTCCAAAGCATGGCGGCAACGGCGGCACCTGGTCGCTTCCGGTATCTGCAGTAGGGCACATCGTGGCCTTTGAGATTGCATTCCACTACTCGATCTGAAGGACGTCAAGGGGACCACAGACGAAGGCAACTTCGCATTTCTTTTAAAGCAAAGCTTTCTTGGCCTCTTCCTTCAACTTTCCCATTGCTGCTGCTGCTGTCTGGCATACCTCGTCGGGAGTGGGTCAGAGCGCGGCAGAGAAGAAAGGCGACTCGAGAAACTCGTTTGGACCTTTGCACCACGTCGAATGTTCAAATGTTCACAACGTCGAATGTTCACCCCCCGCAAGAGCATTGCAGAACTTGCAGCGCTTACCTTTCTACCAACATGCAAGTCCAGAGTGAAGCTCAATAGAATGGTAGAGAGGTGAGGAGAGGAGGCAGAAACCGACGCACTCGCGAAACGAGTCAATAACAACCTTTTGACTATTCGCTCGCAGTCCCCATGCAAAAAGGGCGGATGGATAGGAAAAAGGTAACATGAGAACGCGAGGAAACGCTACTACTAAAAATATGACGGCGGTTGCGGGCAAACGGGATAACAATAGGTTCAAGGTAGTACATTTCCGATATTCCTGAAAAATAAACACCACGCAAATTTGTCAAGCGGACAAATTAGACAGGCAGGAGCAGAGCCGTAGGGCCTGGGCGACACTATACACAGAAGCGGTGCCACGTCAAGTGAACACTTCTGTGCGTGCCGGAGTAGCTTTGTGGCTATAGCAGTGCTCGATGTTGCGTATTTGATACCGACCGCGGCCGCCGCGTTTCGACGGGGGCGATTCGTGCACTTAGACGTAGGTAGAAGTCAAAGGACTCCACGGTGTCCAAATTAATCCAGAGTCCGCCACTACGACGCGCCTCATAATCCGATGGTCATTTTGGCACGTACAGCCCCATACTTCAATTAAAGTGTAATACTTCTGCCACGATGTGATGCGCCATGTGAGGCAATGAATGCGCTCAACCCTCTCAGAGTTTATGAAGTATGACGCACAACAACGCCTCAAGCAAACACCTCCCCCATGTGTTCTGTGTACTATGCAGACAAACAGTAGTGCTGCACGAAAGGTAAAGTTTAACGTCGACTCACCACTCTCGTGTTGGATTACACGTTGAAGAAATTAAACATTCGCCGTCAACATCACCGCTAATTATCGTCAGTCAAAGCAAACAACACAGAAAGCTTCGCTTACATCGATTCCCACAGTGCATGGTGTCTGCATAATTTTTTTAGAGCGCAGCTCTTACCACCCGCTGCTGCGGTGAGCGTCGGTGCGTCTTGGCGTCGTACCTCGGCGTCACCGAGCGAACGAGCACAGCGGAAGGTGAAAGCGAACGCGGAGCACTGCGGGGGATGAAATGCGCGAGGAGGAAAGCGGAGGAGTGTATGGCGAAAGCGGGAGAGAAAAAGCGTAGTGCGGCGAGAATGGCTACGAGATGGCGCCAAAGTAGCATGCGTCGTCTGGAAGGTCTGTCGCCGGCGGTTGCTGTGAATCGCGCCGACGCGTCAAACACGGGATGGCTCTCGCGACCTCCAGATAAGCGAGGCAGTCGCGCCGCACTTCGCTCTGTTTGCAACGTGCCACACGAGACAGATTGTCCGCGCCAGGCAATATATCGCGAAACGAAAACACGTACAGAGCCGTGCTCAAAGTTCCCATTAAGCAGAATCGTAGTGCTCGGCGAAATACTTTTTTTTTCTTTTTGACAGGCCAGGCAAGCGACAGTGTCAAGTTTTATATTGAATAATCAGGGCCATAAAATGCGATATTGGGATATGCGATAAAGTAAGGAGAAAGCAGCATCAAACGCAAAATCTTATTTTATAAGTTTTTAAAGGGAAAACGCAAGTTGCTGCGTACGCCGTGTCCCCTACGCTGAAACTCTAATATCGCGCACGGCGCAGAGGAAGCAATGGCTGACTTTGCTATTGCAATCGGCTTAAGGAGAGCGCGCGCATATATTAGCAGCAGGTGAACGATCGACCTGGCTTTGCCGGTAGGTTCTGGCTGCGCAAAAGAGATGGTGCACGCATCTCTGGCTCCGCTATGCACAAGGATGTCCACGGAGAAGACAGCTGAAGGGTTTCGCGCGAAGCAGCACAAGAGAACCCCAATAGGTTGCTGGCCGGATAAAGCTTTCTTCCTCTTTTTTTTTTTGTATCATGTTCGATCACTGAGAAATTAGATTATAGAGGTTTTGCTGGTGTTGCCCAGAGACACTGCAAACTGGTGAAAAAAAGAAAGAGAGGATGACATGGTGGGGAGGAGAAGTTGGACACGTGAAACCGCGTAACCACAAGCCCTTGCCTCATGCAGGTCAGCGCTTCGGCTAAACCGAGTTACATAAAAGTCAGCGCACAGTAGCCGCGTGGAAGCGCGCGTTCCAGAGATTGGAAACGCTTTCCGGAGTTTATCGAATTACGCCAATCAATGCGGCTGCAATCTAACACCGCGCGCGCCGCAAGCGGGACTCGCCTCGCGGTGCGCGAGGGCGGCGCGCAAACAGCCGCCACCCGAGCCGCGGAAAAACAACCGCCGCGATGCGCGAACGGCCCCGCAGCGGAGACCTTTCGCGTGCCGACGCGCCCAGCGCGACCGGCGCTCTCTCCACGAGGGCAGTCACGCGCTCGAGCAGCGCTCCGCAGTCGCCGGCCGAGGAAAAAGAAGGCGCCGCAGCCAGCCTGGCCAGGTCAGGACCAGCGTCGTCATCCTCCAACGTCCTTCCTCCAGTCGACGTGGTTTGACCCCCGCGTTGTTCGAAGCTGTTCTTTTCATGCTCTCTTTCACAACTGCCCTTCTTTTTCATCTCTTTTCTCTATCCATTTCTCTGTCTGTTTCAAGCTTCGTTGCTGTGTTTTTGTCTGACGCGCGCTTCTTCTCTCTGCCCCTATGGTTTCTTTTTCGGTTTCCTTTCTTTCTTTTTTTCGTCTAAGCGCCCTGGCGTTCACCGACTTTTCCGCCCCTCGATTCGTCTTTCGAGGATGGAGGTGCTTTGCCCGCTACCTTCAGACGCAGCAAACGTTTCTCAATTTCCCACTTCAACCCCCCCACCACGCCCCCACTCCCCCGTATGCTTCTGTCCCCGCTCTTCTTTTCCATCTTTCACACTTTCTTGCCGTCATTCCCCGCCTTCCTCGGCATAAAAGTCCACTTCACCGGGAACCGGCCTTCTGACACGTTCACAATAGCGCACCCGCCAACGTCCGCGCCACGATTTCGGCGTAACCTTATCGTTTCTTTACTTTTTCGGTGCACCTCGAGATCTAACATTTGCACTGTTTTGTTCTCCTTTGCTTTCAACTCTTTCAGCCAAGTTTCGCTTCCACCGACCAAGCCGGCCAGCCCGCAGCACCTTGTCTAACGGAGCATCTCTGCCCTCCGTGCGTTCCCGATTCTTCTTCCGTTCGCGCCCCCGCTGCTCGTTCACTGCGCGTCTCATTGGAAAGAGGATGCAAGCGCTGCTGACTGTTTTCCTTTCTCGTATGTCTTTCGTTCTCCTTTACCCTCTCAGTCCTCCCTATTTTTCTCGATTAATTTTATTTTATTTCTTTATTTTGTCGCTACTGATCAGAGGCGATCGGCGTTGGGCAAGTGAGCGCCAATACTCTAGTGCAGCGAAGCGAGCGGCAACTTCACGCAGCGAACGGTTTCACGATAGGCGCTCTGCTGTAAGTGTGCTGGCATACACACACTGGCACCGACAGGGCAACCCCGGCAGAACGTTCGTCCGTTTTAACAACCTTTTTCGTTCTTCCTCTTTGGTCGATGCACTTCTTCCCTCGTATCCAGTGGTGTGTTTGCTTTCGTTTTGCTCAGGTCTGCACATACTAGTCGTTAATGGTCGGGAAAGACAAATGAGAAGACGTGGAAGAATAACGAGAAAGATGGAGAGAGGGGGCAGGGACCGCGTACAGCATAAACCACTGCGTACACAAGCAGCGTTTCTAGAGAGAAAGGCGTTAAAACTCCAAGGCAAAATGAACTGCGAAAAAAAGATGGAATCGCTTTGTTCCTTCTCTCCTCAGTGTTATGGTCTGCGCTAGCCATACCCACGAAGACACGTGACGAGATTAGGTATTTTGTCATCGTCGACATTATTGTTGTTCTTGTTGTTGTCCCTAAGTAAATGAACTTGTATTTTTCAGACACCCCGCTGAATCAGTCGCTGTGGCCTTGTGCTGTTGAGCACGAGGTCACGAGTTCGACACCAGCTGCGGCGGTTGCATTCCGTTGTAGTCAGAGACTCTCGCTCACCGTTCTCTTGGTACCGCGTTAAAGAACCCCAAGTGGTGAAAAGAAAACGGAGTTCTCCGCTGCGGCGTCCTGCATAATCCACTGCGCAGTTCCCGGGCGCTAAAATCCAGAGCTTAACAGCTTATGCATTTATTTAGCGGACACGTCAGCATGGCAGCTGCACGTTTCCCGCATTGCCGAGTTCTCGCCCACAGCGCACAAATCGGCGTTGTGCGGGAACGCCTAACGCCGGCGGTTGCGCGAAGCCCAACCCAGTTATAAAAGGAGTGCTGCGGCGTAGGCGTCGACACTCGCCCACACTGTGAGGGCGTACGTGATATAATAAATGATCTCCAAAACGTAACGTGTTCCCGGCTCTGCAATTCCTTTCGGCGCATGAAGCCAGCAAAACCATAACCTTCTAGATCGGTTTCGGTTATTCACAGGGAGCCGCCGCTGCGACGCGCATTTTGACGCCACCTGTAGTGCACCTCCGCGCTGGGGCGACAATTTCGTTCTGAACCCAACAGGAAGAGTAACGCACGCCCACGCTGTCGCGTCCACGACTATCCACAAATGATGAGGTCACGAAAAACAACCGACGACACCCAAGTACTTCTTACGAATTTTGAATGCGAAAGCAGTTCAATTCAATGAACGAGGAGGAAAACTCCGACCCAAAATTTATTTTAATAAGGCACGATGTTTCGTAGCCCGACCGGCTCCTCCTTCAGGGGTGAGATGGCGTGGGGCGTAGCAGTGCTCGTATGCGTGTTTCGGTGCTTTGACGGGCGCGCAGACACTTTTATTCTTATACATTGAGAGTAAACCGCGGGAAGTGCTCCCGACGGAGGAGTGCTGTTACCCGGCGTCTTCTGGATGTGCCAGGCTTACAAAAGGAGCCGCCGCCGTTGGTTGTTTTCGACTCTCAAAGACGACAGCGCAGTCGGGGCTGATCTGACGATCGAAAAGCTCGCAGGGTCGTGCCACAGCGCTGCGTTCAGGTGGCGAAGGTCATGCTCGCGTTGACGAATTCTTTCCGGGAAGCTTTTAGTCTCTCCAATATACGGCGCGGGGCATTCGATGAACGTAATCTCGTACACAATGGCCCGCGCCTCTCTACAGCAACGCGGTCTTTTGCACGCAGGAGCAGCCTGCCAGGCGGATATCTGCCGAATAATGTCCTTTGATCTCCAACTTAAAACCACTGACAGTACCTTCCACTTATGAACTCCACGCGGGCAAACAAGCACGTTGAAACGCCAGGCGCTTTTTTGGTTGAGCCTTACCGAGGCGCAGTTAGAACGCAGGCGAGAGCTTGCGCGGACAAGGAACGCGCGGGTAACATAGGCTTCCGAGGGCGACGATGACGTGGCGTCGCGGCGACGCCCTCTCCCCTCAGGCAACGCCTGCCGCGCAAGCACGGCCACAGCAAGTGTCCCTCTTCGCCCGCTCGGCTTCGTCGAGGCGTGCTCGTGCCCTGGCCTCGCAGCTAAAATGGGATTTTTCCTGCCGTTTCGCTGCTATTTTTTTTTCGCTCAATGAGCCATTTGACGCTTTCGCAACGAAAATAGGCCCCTCAAGAGAATGGTATCTGAAACCTCAATAACAACCTCCGCCGTCTTTTAAATGTCAGGAATAAACAAAAAAAGAAAACTAAGCACAACATGCAGAAAGGAACGAAATATCAGATGAATAAAAAAATACATGAATCAGACCTAGCCTGGCATATAATGTGCGTAGTCGGAAAGCGCGACATATTGGCGAAAGGACCGTTCGACGACATTGTACCAGAACGTGTGTACAGTCAGTACATTAGAAAAAAGCACAAAAATGAACTGCGACACGTAAATACTGGAGTGGTTTAACCAAAGGCGATCGGTAAACGCGAAACAAAGAATCTAGGAGGTAAAGGTATTCAAAGAATATGAGACGCCTAAATAAGAAAGGTCAACGTGGTGCTAAGGCGAATGGAAACGCAAAATCTTATTTTCGTTCAAGGCCAGAAAGGAACGCACTCGTTTAAGAAGTACGAGAATGAAACGAAATGCTAGAGCAAGACAGGTGCGACCGGCAATAAGGTTTCCACCAGGACGACAGAAAGGGAAGGCGGAAACACCGTAGACTATCAAATGAATTTTATTGAAGCGAAGCAGGGATATTACATGAAAACTTTCTTTTTTCCTTAGAAAGACGGGAAAAAAATTTACTGCGTATCTAAGTGGAATCGCTAGCCGAGTCTCGTGCTCTGGAAAAAGACACACGGTTTCTCTCGCCGACAAAGCAAACAATCAACGCAGAAGCTGCCCCTCTCGTGCATCGTCACAAATTCTACGACAACACGTGCTTCTACGCTAGAGTCTTTTTGCTGTGGACACGTGCGCGTAGAGAAGTTTTCTTGTGTCTTTTACATTTTCTTTCATTAAATTTCGCTCAATAAAGTGTACGTTGAGATGCAATGGAATATCGCTCATTCTTTTTTTTGGCTGTTCAAAAAAGGGGCGCTCGGACCACAGCGACGACAGCTGTCGGTACGCGCCAACCCTTCTAAAATAGCTCGGCCAACTGTCGGATATTAAGTAAATATTTTTTTAAGGAAAGAAAAACGGGACGTCTTTCGTACAAAATTCATAACAGTGACGATTAAGCCTTGGCGATGATTCATTATGGTTTGCGTCACTGCAGTGCGCGCTCCGCACCCACAGTCGATCCATGGGGCGCTGTCTTGCTCCAAGCGGCCATTGCATGTGGCTGCCTCAGTTGTGCCCGTTGAACAGTCAAAGCGCAGAAGGAATATTTCTGCACCGCGCGTCAAGATCCATCCTTTTTGACGCGCCGTAAAGGAAACGAAAACGTCTGCGCGGAAATAACGTCGAACTGACGTCATTCTTACAGGCCCCCTATAGTGTGTAGCGCCTGAAATAAGTTGTAGAAGGCATCAAGACGAAATAAGTTGTAGAAGGCATCAAGACGCTAGCAACCAACTCACCGCTTTAAAACGTTGCAAGTATACTCTAAGAACAGCTTACACCCTTTGGCTTGCCCCTTCTGCCACACAAAGATAATCGTCATCAGCCTTGATGCGTTTCCTTTCTTTATCGCTGCAAGCCCGGAACTTTCCAGTGACGAAAGGCACGCGCGTTATCAGAAGGGGCACTCCAAAGGGTGTAAACTGTTCTATGCTGATAGCGCGCGTGCCATTCGTTACTGGAAAGTTCTGGGCTCGCAGCGATAAAGAAAGGAAACGCATCAAGGCTGATGACGATTATCTTTGTGTGGCAGAAGGGGCAAGCCAAAGGGTGTAAACTGTTCTTAGAGTGTAATGGTGTTGAACGGGCCTGCTTGCGGCTGCAGCCTTGACTGACGCTGCCAGCGCGATATCTCGTCCCTTCGCGATCTCGTTTCTGCCGGCACTTGCTCGCGCTTCGCCGCAAATTCTGCCGCGAGGCTCGCGCTTCCCGAACTACATTCGATGTCATGGAAAACGACGATCATCTTGCTCAGCAATTTGCTGGACATTTTTCTCCAAGTTTACTGGAGCTGCAACATATCCGGTCAGCTCATTAGCGTTATCTTGCTTTCAACCAAAACTTTTGCTGATCTTGTGTTGTGCCGATTACATTTCTGCCCTAAAACATTTAACATGTTAATCCAACGCGACACATTATGCGGGACACGCTTACTCTTTAGTATTTCTCTTTTTTTTTTCAGCACCACGTGAATGCAATGCACGCTGTGCACTTAATTGCTAAAAGCAGCACACGCATACTGTTGCGTTTTCGATTAATTTACACTGCCTTCAGTAGAATGTCTTTTGAGATTCAACTTTACATTGTGCGTTATTACTGTCAGGATGCAACAGCGGGGGTGGCGCCAGTTGTGCATCGCAGCCCCCTTCGTACATCTCGCAGATAAACGCACGCATGCAACTCTTAATGGAAACGGACAACAACGAAGGCACGGGTAAACGTAGCGAGTGATTAAGCGCGACATCAAGAAACCAAAGATAAGCAATGCGTGCCGCGCTATCGCCAAAGAGGGGGAAAAAAGAAAAGCGAGAAAACAAATTCCGCACACCCTCCCTCGCAGCGCACCCGCGCCCCGACCAGCAGAAGGCCAGTAAAAGCGAGCTATAGAAGGGCGTGCCGGAAGCGTCACGTGTTTACCGCCGCTGTTCGCTCTCTACGAACTCCCCAGATCTTGATACGATTTTTTTTCCTTCGTTCCGTCTTCTTTCGCTTTGTTTCTCACTGCTGTTGGCGCCAGCGTACTCTGCTTCGTCTCTCTACGAGCAGCCTAATTCGCACGCAGCCTGAGCGTCTCTTAACTGTCGTTTTGTCTTCGTCTTCTGCTCGCTTCTCACTGTGCTCTTGCTAATGAGCGCGACGTACGCTTTTATCGCAGAAACCTTCACGAAAGGGTCCCGTTTTCAAATTATCGCGTAATTAGACGTTACAGCGCATTGTTTTCGGTGTTCTGGCGGTTTTCGATGCGGTTACATCTTCGTCGCTGCATAATATTTCTGTGAGGCTCAATGGCCCGTGCTGCCTCGGCTGTACGCCTCAGCCAAAGAGATCTCGAAAAAGTGTTCGCGGCTATTTTTCATAGTGAATACAGCATGACAGAATATTCTTTATAGTCCTTGCGTACATTTGAGCCTTTCTTTGAGGCATGAACTTACGGCGACTGAAGGTGGGACAGTTGAAATAATTGGGAAAGATAGGAAGGTTCACCAGAAACCAGCCGTGGTTGCTTAGTGGCTATGATGTTGGGCTGCTAAGCGCGAGGTCGCAGGATCGAATGCCGACCACGGCGGCCGCATTTCGATGGGGGCGAAAACACCCGTGTGCTTGGATTAGGTGCACGTTAAGGAACCCCAGGTGGTCAAAATTTCCGGAGTCACCCACTACAGCGTGCCGAATAACCACATCGTGGTTTTGGCACGTAAAACACCAGTATTTAATTAAGGTTCACCGGAACATAAAATGCGGTTCGCTACCCTACACAGCAGGTGAGGGGGAAGATAGAAAGAAAATGGAGAGAAGTCACAGGCAAACGACCACAGCACCGGGATCACGTGCGGCACAACGAACACCAATTAGAAATGAAGCCATTCGTTCACCTTCGTGCAGGCCGAGAGAAATAAACCCGTAATGTGGCGACTTGACGGTGCTCGTTTCTACCAGATACGCGTCGGCCCGATTATACACACAACACAGTCGGTACGCTTACACGAGCAAAAAACCATTCTGCAGGAAACTGATTATGAAAATAGGATTACAAGAAAGTGCAACAGGAACTGACGGAAGAACAAAGCAAATGCGATAAACAGCGCCTCTAATACGTTTTCAATGTAAGCTAGCTAACAGTAGCAGAGCCACGAGCCGTGAAATGAGATTTGTGAAATTCGTTATCGAACAAATGCTCACATACGTGAAGTATATGCGGAAGACACTCTAGGTCTCTTCCTTCCTATATACCATATAGCGCTAAAAATATTGACTGCACTTAGAATACACCACCGCGCGTTATTCCGCGGGAGTGTGCTAATCTGGTCTCGTCGGTACATCACTAGGACGGGAACAAAACAGCGCTGCTGTCGTTTGTTCCCGTCCTGGTGTGTTATTCGTTTATTAAAGAACGCGGCGGCTTCTGTGGTCACACGCGTTCGCAAGAAAATAAAGACAGCTGCGCTCATCGCTAGTCATCATTGCCTAAGTGGGCCAAACTCATTTTTTCCGCATAACTGGCGCAGGAAATTTTATTTCCCCCAATTCGACTGCAAGACGGCCGCGCCACGAAGCTCGGTCGACGTGGCACGAATTGGCCATGGTCACGTCAGCGATCAATTCTAGGTTTGACGTTTCGAGCGCTCCTTCATGGACGCGTGCTCGCTTGCGAGGTCGTTCGAAAAAAAAGAAAAGCGCCATGCACTGCATATTCGTTCAAAGTGTGCAGCGCGAACGCCGTACTATGCGCTGCTGCGATTGCTTGCCTTCTTTTTCTAATTTTATTTGATTGCATCAACAATACACTAAACAACGGATGTTGAAGACTGCAACGTTTGCACGGGTACGTATGCGAGCGGACAATCGTCATAGCTGCGGACCGGCTGCACATGTCGCACCAAGCAGACTTATTGCTCCCGCTGGTAGACCTCTTGTCTATTCGACACGGTGGCCGCTCTGTGCACTTATCGCAAAGCACAATCGGTTCACGTGAAAATTTTAGGAACCACTGCATGTCCGAAAAAAGAAGCTGAATATTCCCGCAGTCTAGTGCTCGCATTTCTATCTTGTACTTAGCACATGCGAACAGCATAACGCTGAACGGTCTTATGGGCCAACGGCACAGACTGCTCGGCCTGCACTCCATAAACTTGTGAGGCCGAGTGCAGGTCGTCAGCGAACGCTTAATTGCACCCATCAACGACTTTCGGGTCATTATTTGTTTCCCGCAAGTGATGCACAGCATAAAGGTACATTACTCATAGGCAAACGCAGTTGTCCGGTAGTAATTACTCTGGGCAAAACTTCTATGTAATATAAAAACGCAAGCCAGTTAGCACATACCTAGGTAGTGCATTGTCTGAGGCTCAACGGTAAAGAGTTGAAATTTCCAGCTGTGGCATGTATACGTATTTCCTATTCAGCTATTTAATTAGGCGTGGTCCATTTACGTTTGCCTTAGCGATGCGTTCCAGTCGAGGTAACGAAGTATTGTTACGAAAGCTTGCCTTTGGAAAGTACTAAAATCTTAGATGAAGACATCGGAGTCACCAGTCGCAGGCCATCCTCAGTGTGCAAGTTCTCATCCCGAAATTATGTAAGGGTTCTCTTCCAAACTGCGAATATATATATATATATATATATATATATATATATATATATATATATATATATATATATATATATATATATATATATATATATATATATATATATATATATATATATATAACCTACATAAGCCTTTACCATTGCAAGTCTCGTTCGGTATCCGTCATTTCCTTACCGAGTCCACCCGTTCAGAACCTTTTATTCGAAGGAGGAACTATACAAACGCTGGGAGAATCGGCGAGTGACGCAGTTCCGTTGTCGGGACGAAGCCCCTCGTAGTCGGACGCACAAACCGTACAAGCCCAGGCGAGTGCCACGCGGCAGAGAGCCCCGAGCACCCCGAACCCGCCGAACCGCAGCTACTGGCGGCCGGAACACGCCCCTGCTGCGGCCGGACATGCTTTCGACCGACATCGATCAATATGGGGCGACACATCGGCCGCTGCGAATTGGGCCTGCGATGTCCTAAGCGCCTTACACGACTCGCCTCCCGTTTCCCTGCATTCCTCCGGGACCTGCGATGTTCCTGCGAACATAGGCCTAGCCATCGAGACAGGCACTCCGGGACAGACAAGGCAAGCACACGACGTGGCGGGCACGTCACCTGAGGGCTATCCAAGAACGGCAAGGGAGTGCTGGACCCACTCGGGCTAGTAAGTGCGTGCCCTATGTTTAACTCCATTGTCGAGAGTTGTCGAGAGTTGTCGCGCTCCCCGTTGGAGGGAGCTCGTTCTGACCGTGCCCAAGCACAGAGAGAACGTGCGCGTGCGATGCAGAACGCCTGTGTGCGAAAAGATGACGGTACCGCTCGTTTGAGAGCGCTGCTGCACTCGCGTGTGCGCGTGCCTGCTTGTGTGTGCGTGAATCAGTGAGTGAGATGTACGTGAGTGCACGAGTGGGCGCGTGTTGGTTTGCGTGAGTGCGTCTCGGAGAGACACGTCTCTGCCAAGACGATTCGATCGCAAGGACATCGCACGATGTTCCCGCTGTGATGTCACACAGGCAGTACCGCAGACACTGGAAAAAAGAGTGAAGTCCTTAAAAAAATTTAGTTCCACAGAAAGATAGAGACAGAAAGGCAAAGGAAAGACAGGGAGGTTAACCAGACAATATCTCTGCTTGGCGACCCTGTACCGGGGGAGGAGCAAAGCCCCGCGGTCGGTGAGAGAGGCAAAACGAATTAAAAACCACGCACACACACACACACATACACACACGCACACACACACACATACACGATACAGGACAGTTGAACAGTACTGTCAAATATATCCGGATGTTCCTCTGTAAGGTATTCACTGATTATGGCTATAGTAGCTACTGTTCACAGACAATGTGAAAGCAAACCGTGCAGAACCCTATGGACAACAATAGATGAAAAGAGACTTGTTCGCGACATTTAAGTATTCAATGTCTACACACTTTCTGCCGTTAAAGGATGTGGATCTAAAATTTCGAATCAGTCTACTTCAAGTTCACGAAGAACTTGCAAGCTGTCTAACTTCGTATTCGTGAGTGAGCAGATATTATCGCTGCGCTGAAATGATCAGCTGGGACAAGATAGCGTTTCATATTGCTACTTACGGAGTTGCAACGAACAGCTCAACCGGATCGACGTTACAGAAATTTGTGGCGTAGAAAAGATGCGCGGTAACGAAAAATATCGAGGCACGTTTTCAAGCGGAGCTCAAAGGAGAGCGCCAGCGAGAGGAGCTGAAAGCTGTCCAGGGTTTTCGAAAAGCGCAATGTTAAGCGTACATACAGCAAACAACGGTCGAGGTTACAAGTGAGGGAAAATGAGAGAGAGAAAAAAAGGAGCCAGAAAAAGCGCGGCAGAGGAGCGACGGCCACTTTGCCCGATATAGAGGCAAGAATTCTAGGATTCTCAGGTACGCTCCGCCGCTCCGCGAATCGCCGTTCTTACCGCATTTGAGCGCGGCCGGGCACAAGAAATGCGGAAGAAAAGGCTCCGCTACACGCTCGAGAAGTCTGGACACGAAAGGACGCAAGGGGGGCGTATCCGTAACGGTATGGCGGAGAGGGCTTTCCTTCTTCGTGGATACGTGAAGCTGCGGATAATAAAAGGAGAGAGAAAAGGGTACGCCGTTGTGCTTAGAGACCCGCTTCGCCGCCTGCGTCAGACCCAAGGGTGGCTCGCTGCAATGAGTGCCCTTCGTTCGGTTCCGCTCTCCTTGGCCATCTTTAAAGATGCAGCGCGGAGAAGCATGGCCGAAGACACGCGAAGGCTACAGCTACCGCTTCAATCGCAACTACCCAAAGCCCAAATTGAAAGAAATGGTGGTGGCACACTGAAACGAATCCTTAATTGCCACTCGAAAAAGAACTTACTGACCCAACGGCGACTTCGGCGAGACGTTTCCTTTCATCTACGCGATCCCTGGAACTTCCCGCATGAACGCACAATAATGATCGTAATAATAATAATAATAATAATAATAATAATAATAATAATAATAATAACATCCAGAGTCGAAAGGCCGCGTCACAGCGAGGTACAATAAAGAGAAACACTTGCTCCGCACACTGTGCAGCGGCCACTGACCACTATAGACGTGTACTTAATTGAAATGATGATTAAATTCAAGATGAGTTTAACTTTTTCACTTTTAAGTTCTTGCAAGCTGGTGGGTGAATATTTGAAACGGTGTTTTTGTCCGGTAAGTGTTAGTTTAGAATGCAAACGCCACTGATTCGTTCCTACGTGTTTTGTCTACGTGTCTTATGTTGTAAGGTATTTGTTAATAGCCGAAATATTGATTTCACGAAATACTCTTCATACTTATCGTTGCACCAGAATAGATCAGTCACCATCTCTTTCATTCTTTCTTGTTTCCAAAATATTACCATGGTAATGGCATGCAATACTTGCATGCACACACGATAGAGACCAACTTTGCAACATCGTTTCCATTCACAATTATTTCACTGCCAGCGCATTGCCAGCTTCCTACGCGAAACACACAACGAAGGGTGGTTTCGTTGAACTAACTGTGAGATATACAAACGCTACAATCGAGGATTCACGTGCGAGAAGTTTGTTGGTGCGCTAAATCGAGCAAAACAAAGCAGCACTAAACATCTGTAACCATCGCGGACTCATTCAACGGCCAATATTGAGTACGAGAGGCTGCGGGCAGTGCGCCGCAGATTTGAGAGATGCGCTCGTAGGACATTGTCCGCATACGTGACAATCACGACGCTGGGCGAATGCATATCCAACATCACCTGGACAAGCTGGACAGGAGGCAATGACGGGCCTTCTGTTCCAAGCTTGATCGCAGAACACCGCCGTCAAGAATAGTGAGCATCCTTTCAGTTCGGTTGCGCTATTCCCGTAACAGCAGCGAGTTGGACGTGGCGGAGACCTTCTGCTCCGAGACCACTGCATGGAGTGACGCTCGCAACTTTGGCCTGAGCAGCTCAGCAGGTTTCAGCGACAATGAGCCCTCTTGCAGAAGACTCACCTCTGTCGATCATGAAGCTGCTCGGTGCATTCGCGTTGGTGAACAAGGCGACATCTCCTAGGCCTGACTGCGTCAGCTACGCCGAGCTATCCCAGTTAGGCGACAAGGAAAAAATGTGCGTTACCATATCAAATGCCAGCAGGGGCAGTAGCCGCCTTCAGTCTTGCTGGAAGCGAGCTCGTGCTAACCCTGTCATCAAGAATGACGAGTCTCCAACAGAAATAAACTGATATCGTCCGATAGCTCTTCTCAGTTGGGTCGGAAAGCTTATGGAGACGATGGTATTGACGCGCCTGGACTAATTGCTGATGAACATGACTGTCTACCCTCCGCAAATGTCACGTTTCAGAAAGGGCCGCAGCAGTATAGACAACGTGATGAGCCTTCTCAACTGATATATGTCGGCGAAACGGGAACTGGCGAAATTACTGTCCATACCCACTGGGACCGCGGACAATCGCGCAGGGCAAGCAGGCTTACCGACGATTGCTTGTGCCCTATGATGTTTATCAACCGGAGCCACGCGTATCTGCAACAACTACCTCCGTGGTTGATGTCACCCACAAGCCAGTCAAACCGAATGCTCTTCTGGTTGACCTCCCTGCCTTTCCTATGCTTATTTTATCTCTCTCTCTCTCCCTCTCTCTCTCTCTCTCTTAACGAAGCTGCACGCAACATCACTATCGGCTCATTCCTCGACATCAAGGGAGCGTTCGATAACGTGACTCATGAGGCTGTCTTATAGGCTATGAAATCCATTGGAGTTGGTGGTCGTATGTACCGCTAGACCTCAGACTACCTCACTTATCGGTCAGTCTATATGTCCACAAAAGGAGGTCGCACAGGTTCGCGCGCAGTCCATCGCAGAGTTCCCCAGTGCGGTGTTAAAAGTCCAACTTAATTTAATATGCGTCCTATCGTACTGGAGAAGTACATTCCCACATCGGCCGAAATCTCTTTATATGCAGGTGACATATGCATATGGAGCTGTGGTCGCAACAGGCGTGTCCTACGAGCAAGACTGCAGAAAGATATCAATTATCCATAAAAAATTTTATTCGCACGAGGTCTAACGAAGTTACCAGAAAAGTGTGCCGCCATTGCTTTCACCAGGCGTGATGTCCCGCGTTACATGCTATAGGTTGCGTACTCTGCCATTCTGTAAGTGCCAAGTCACAAGTCTCTGGGCGTGACAATCGACAGACTAATGTCGTGGACGCCCCATGTAAGAATATTAAAAGAAAAAAATCGGTCATGTGCGAGCATCTTCGGTATGCTATGAAGCAACACGGGAGGCTGCTCCGTAGATGATCTGCTACGTATGTATACGGCTCTCTGACAAAGTATCCTACGATAGAGCCTTCCTGTGCTGCAGGGCATTTCCCAGACAAACATACCGGAGTAAAAGCACTCACTGGGACGCAACAAAAAGCCGTGAGAGTGTGCCTTGGCCTACCGAAAAACACATCAAGTCTAGGAACCGTTGCAGAAAGGAGACGCCTATATCGCTTCCAGTGCTTCTGCAGCAGGGAGGGAGACAAGAAGGGAAGGAAAGACAGTTCGCCAGTGTAAATACCGGCTGGCTACCCTGTGCTGGGGAAAGGGGTAAAGGGAATAAAAGGAGAAAGAAGAGAGAGAGAACAGCGAGTCCATATGCACTTTCTGCCATAGTTCTGCGCCATCTGCTTGCTTCAGACAGCGGTCCTGTGGTTCGGAGCTTGCATGCTTCTGGCGAATTATCAAAGCGCTTCTATGCTGACAGAGCCACTGTGGAAATTTCGTTCGTCGTCAATCCGCCTCTTTCATGACGCGACGGCGCATGCGCCCTGCCCTAGCGCATTAGTCGCGAAACGTTTTGGAAGGGTCGCGCGCGTGGCCGCGCGCCTGAAAGTCTCCCGAAAAAAAAAAAATAAGAGCGCTCGGACGCGCGCTGCTGCAAACACTCGCGCCGTGTACCGCGTTGAAACTCTACTGGTAGCTCAACGTCGGTGCGGTGCCGCAAACGTGCGTAGCGTAAGACCGCAACTCCACTTTAAAAGAGAAACCGGCCAGGGCATCGTCCGAGCTGTCCGGACTGCATCGTGAGCCAGGTAGTTGCCGCCTTTCATGAATGGTTCGCTATTTTAACGAAAACCCGTGCGTTACCCTTGGACGACACTTACGTACATCACGTTGCTGACGAAGTCTTCTTGCACCGTCAGTCCTCACTTGCTGGTGGTGGCAGCACGTTCCTGACTGCACGTACTCGTAAGGCGCGGCAACACTGGCTCGAAACGAGACCGACAAGACGCTCACTCCAATGATTGACCGACTATTGTGCGTCACTGAAACCTTTTTATCATACCAGGTCGACAACGACGTAACCGACGAGCGCGAGTTGTACTGCGACGGGCTTTCTTGTTGAAGGCACCGGCAAAATCAGCATGCCAACGATCCTTCGACCGAACACCGCGCGATCGGCGTTCGAATCGACAACACAATATCGACGGCGTCTTCGCTTTAATCGTGCTAAAAATGGGTCAAGCACGCCTACCAAGTTGAAATGCACAAGCTTTAACCCTCTCAAGCCCTGCACACGAAGGTTGAGCCAATGTCGATCCTGTTCAGCGAAAGTTAACCTGGCGCCGTCGAGTTCGTGCACTCGCTACCGGCGGACCTGAACTGAAATTTAAGCAGTTAGGTCGAACGAAACTGCTTTTATAGTTCAATTCTGGCCTTAGCAATTTTAAATCAGCTACACTTCTCTTCGCACGACGCGCACACATAAGCGGTAAGCGGCGACACAGCGCTGTGCCAACATCTGTACCTGTAGCCATCACCGTACCAACACCGTACCTGTAGGCTGTCGGCCGCATTCGCTACGTATATGGGTGGGCCTGTACGTGTTGCTTTGCGGACACATTTTTCAATTTCAGAGATGCACTGTTTGCCTCTGCGTCAAGCGGCAAACAAGAGACGGTGTATTAGGTATCATCAGCAGCCTGGTTACGCCCGCTGAAGAGCAAAGGCCTCTCCCATACTTCTCCAACTACCCCGGTCATGTACTAATTGTGGCCATGTTGTCCCTGCACACGTCTTAATGTCATCCGCCCACCTAACTTTCTGCCGCCGCCTGCTACGCTTCCCTTCCCTTGGAATCCAGTCCGTAACCCTTAATGACCATTGGTTATCTTACAGCAGCATAAACAACCACCTCGCTCATTTGTACCAAAGCCGTGTGAGCGATGGCATCCGCGCGTTTTCGTGAGAGAACAACATGGCCTACGAATGAGCACTTATGCGAGCACACTTTTTTTCTAATAATGCTCTATGCCACGCTAAAACTGTAAGTATGATGGAGTTAAAGGAAATCGAGAATGAGTTGACAGCCCGTAATATATCTGGATCACAGCTGCCCTTGTTTAAGTGGTTCGGCCGCTCATATTGACTCGTCTCAGGGGGTAACAACATGACACATATGCGCAGATATGCATGTTTTGCTACATTTTGACACCATTTCATATCAGTGAAGGTCCACAATATTTAACGATAACAGCGACCTGCGGCTGTAGATGTCGATGTAAACAGGTACACCTCTTTAATAAATCCCACGCAGAAGGCTGCGCTCGAAGACTTTTTGAATATTCGAAACGTCTAAATAAAGTGTAAGAAGAATACAAAAAGTGATGTCCAAGTGCAGAAATCAGTGAGAAATCCCAAGGCAGCTGTGCCGCCAAACTGAACTGAGCGTGCCTTTATCGGCCACACTGTTTGCAGAACAGCGCACTCAGGCCTGCTCACCCAGTAGTCATTGAGTGCTACGTGGCTTCAGGAACGACATGCTGTCCCTAAGAAGCCATTAATAATGATTCGCGATCCACGAAACGCACAGCCGACGCGCACTCAACGTAGGCGCAGGTACACAAATCAACCGGCGAAAGCCCCGGGACCCTTCCAAAACGTTTTCAGCGGCGTGCGGCAGAGGACAGCACAGGAAAATGAAAGAGGCGGATTGTCACGTTCGTGCCTGGGTTCAAGATCGAGAGAAATACTCCCGGTCCAGCGCTGACATATTTTGAGCTAGACCATATTAGCACCAGCTACATACCCCACCGTCATATTTAAACTGATGGTTCCGTTACGCCTACATCATTTGTCATTAGCGTCTGAGTTCCGCCTGCGAGTGTTACCATATCTGCCCCTCTCAGTCACCGCACTTCAGCTACAGCCACTGAATTAACTGCACTGAGGGCCGCTTTGATTTACATCATCGACCAGACGGCTGAGCCTTGGGTCATCTCCACCGACTCAGGAGCGGCCCTGCCGTCCCTGAAGTCGCCACGCACGGAGGAGCTACTCGTCACGGACATCGGACGCCCATGCAACAAATGCTGAGAACTACATCACAGCGTTGTGCTGCAGAGGCTACCAGCCCACTGGCTGACGATGCTGCCAAAGCTGGACACGACACTTCGAGAGAAATCCTCCGGATACCTTTCTCAAGAAAAGACGCGGCGGCACCGGTATTTGCAAACGCATGGCGTTTCCATCCAGGGCTGGGCAAATATACTTTGCATTTGTATCATGATACGATACAAGATACTCGAGCAACAAGTATATGAGATATAGATTTTTTTATACTACCGCAATTATTATATCCGCTACGATACCTTCCATTCGTATCTTAACATACTACGACACGGTGGCGATTTTCTTTATTATAGATCTATATAGTATAGCATGAAGCACGTACACACAAAAATGTTTGCTTGGAAATTTATTGACTGCGACCAACCTTGTTTCATTTGAATGAAATGTTTGTTAGTGTCTCATTTCTTGCGAGTTACAGAGAAATCACACAACGCACAAGGTACAAATTTCCGCCACCACACCAGAAAATGAATGAGACAAGCGGTCGTTTGGCGACAGCTGCCGGCAAGAACGTTTCTCAACCCGGTGACCTTGAATCTTTGTTACCCAGAGCTCTGGTCTGTTACCCAGAGTTACCCAAGCCAGGGCAACCCTGGAACACATATTATGTAAGTGCCGTCAAGAAGGGGGGTGGGGGGATTCCAGACGGGGACGCAGCCTTGAACCGAACGCATAGGAGACTACACTGCTCAGCTGCGCCCTCGAAGAACAACTCTGAGGAAGCCGCCAGAGCTCAAGGGTTCGCGGCCGACGCCTAGGCGGGAATATTCACCCTATCCTCGAATAGGTCGCCGGACCTTTCAATAAAGTTCTTCTTCTTCTTGCTCAATGCATAATATGTTCATCCTAAAACAATTTGTGAAAGCCACTAGACGCAAGCCAACCACCCAATTCTTGCATTCTTAAGACTTCGTAGCAAAGCACCACGCAAGAGAAACTTCCTTAACGACACCATAGCAGCATAAGAATTTTCGCGAAAGTCGCCGCACGCGTTGACATACGCAGCACAGTACGGTGGCTACGAGCAAGTGTCACGGCACCGACGCAACTGAACAAAGTCGCATTTTCGCCCGAAAGGTGAAGCATCGTTTATACGGAGCATAACGACGACGGCGGCGGCAAGAATGTCCCTGGAGTGTCCACATAATTGCTATCGCAATAAAACAAGAGAACAAAAGGTCGGCTGCACGCAGTTGTTCGCTCGCTTGTTTTTGTCGGGACGGCACGACCGCCACCACGTGACTCTGCTCCACCAATAGGGACGTGCTGACCTCGATCATCGCCTGCCCTCGCTGGAGGGTTCTGGTGGAAACATAAAAGAATGTGGCAGTAGCATCAGCTTCGGAAAACGAGTTCAACCAACGTTTATAGTTTCGCACGGTGATGTTGCGATAGCCCCAGTATCTTGCACCTTAAGGTACACGATACATTCTTTCATGCATCGGAAATACAGATAATGATACACGTCTTGCCAGACGTATCATGATACAGATACAAGATACCCAAGAGTATCTAAGATAGTATACAAGATACATGCATCTTCGATACTACCCAACCCTGTTTCCAGCGATACCTCTGGTCAGATGCAAGCCACCAGTACAGAACCCCATACAAAACTGATCCATCGTGTGAGTTTTACATGCCGCTAGGCATCAATAGACAAGACCAAACATTCCTACAAACGCATCAGAGTCAACGTGGCCTACACGAACTACTTCAAGTGCAAGATTAATTTGTGTGTGTGTCGTCGGTCAACTCCCTGCCATCGCCTGTGTCGTCATCGCTAAAATTCGAAGCAAGAGCAGCCATTCATTGCGTAACCACGAGGAACCGCTTCTTGTAAACTGCAGTTTTATCTCTGTCGGCTTCATGTCGTTGCTCCAACAATCTCGTACACTTATCTTCCTCTTTAGGCATTTGGAGCTTCAACGGTAATTTCGCAAGCCAAGCACTATTTGCGCCTGGTAAGCGTGCAAGTGCCAACGCGCACACTCTTCAAGATCTCCCTATACACGCCCTTATGAGTGACCCACTGGCCACGGTCAAGTCACGGCATGTGCCGCTTCGCTTACAGTCAGTGCAGGCGGGCGCTTCTTGTCTTTATGGCCACTCGGCAGTAAGTACTCGCCTACATCGTAAATCATGTTTGCCAAGTGAAGTGCGTGTGCAGCGCGCAGTCGTTAAAAGGTGCCCGCAACAAATTTTACCGCCACGCTTCACTACAGGGGAACCAGTGTGCGCCGCCTGTGATTGGGGGTCGCTAACTCTCACTCATTCCTCAACGGAACGGCGAACAGCTCCTCCTGCCGTGCTTGCACATGTGGCGAAGCACAACTTTGAGCATTCTGCCACTGCGCATCCTTCGATTCTCAACGCTGTGCTCGGCGTGCTGGTTGCCGTTCTCGGAGGAAAAGATACCGGGGTGTCAGCGGCCGAGCAAGTTCGCGGCATGCACAAGGACACCAAAGCGCTGTCGAGTTCCTTCGAGGCAAGCGGAAGACTGAAGTAGGTTTCGGATAGTTAAATTGATGTATGATTCTATGGCGAGGATGTGCAAAGTACGTCCGTGAAGGTTTCTTCTAAAAGTTATCCCAATTGAGCACTGTTCGTGGTGTAGTTTGTTACCGGAAACGTTCATGTTTAGTTGCGTGTTAAAGAGGAACACACTATACGAGAATTAACAGGAAGGATCAGGTTGCCAGCCTTGCGTCTTAACCTGGCCCGTTCTTTGCCTGTGCTCTGCTTTATACGATCCTGCATCACCTATTGGTGCTTACCTTATTCCCTTATTGCGGATGAGTGAGAGAACTAATTGCGATAACAATAAATGTTGCGCGTGTAAACTAGGGTCGTTTCATAAAGTTCAGTAAGGACTTATAGGCATTCTTTGACCTTCTGATGTCTAGCTTGATGTACTTATTTATTGCTTGTTTTTCGTTTCAACTTTTTTATTATTATTTCGACCCCTTGGCGTCATTTCATTTACCATCTTTGAAACAGCAAGCCCTAACATGGCTGACATGGCCTTCACTAAACGCTTTTCAATCTCGAACGTGACACCCTACCCTTCCTTACACCTGAGAGAACGGCACCGCGCCGCAAGAGCTGCGCGCTACCCTATTGCCACAGCAGGTATTCCGCATCAAACGCATCAATTGGTCCGGGCAAACGAACTCATCATCGAGACCGGGGACTCAGCTCGACTCCGACAGCGGTGACTCGGACTAAGAGTCGTTAAGAAATCAAGTTGTTCCGCAAATGATGCTGCAAAATAGAGCAAACAACAACTCGCTCTCAACTCGAAATTTCGCGCCATCCACAGCAGCGCCCGACTGATGACGCTGCACCGCACATACACCGAAGTTAGCAAGGCAACTTTGCCGATTTCCCATCGACTCAGATCATAGTGCCCACGTCCTTTGAGGCCACTCGCAAATCTGAGCACGCACCGCCTCGAGGCATGCGTACCGATTCGAGACATGGTGCGCAAGAAGCCAGAGCTGCAGTTCTGGAGAACGGACTTATTCACACATTGCTTATCATGACACACACACACACCCACACACACACACGCACACACTCACACACACGTGTGTGTGTGTGTGTGTGTGTGTGTGTGTGTGTGTGTGTGTGTGTGTGTGTGTTTGTGTGTGTGTGTGTGTGTGTGTGTGTGTGTGTAAAGACAGCCAGTGAACCTGGTGTCAAAGGAAATAGCTATTGTGTTGTACGAATATCGACAAAACGTGACATCATCACGACACGGTGGACGCCGCCGTCACATTCACTGCAGGCTAAGAAATTTCGACAAGTTCTAATGGTGCGAATTTTCCCCAAAGACAAAATTAACCCACGTGAAGTATTCGAAGGTTACGTGCGCGTACTGGACAGGTGCCAAGGAATGGCGGCACTCTGTCCAGTACGCGCAATTTCTCGCTTAGCGCAATATAGCACAATTCTAGCTTGGCAATTTCCCGTTTGGTGAACAGTTACGTGTACAGAACGTGTTACAACCGTCCCTGAGTGGGAGGGCGCTGCCCTACAGCATCTGCTTGGTAATCGTTAAGTCAAAGCCTATTGATATTCTGTAACATGTCATTAAAGCTTCCATCCCCCCTCCCTCTCGTCTCAGTTCAAGTTCACCTTTAGCATTCCGCAATCGTATCCGACGTGTGGCACGCGTACGTGCCACACCACAGTGGCAATGATGAGTGGTGCCATCTCGAACGTGACGTACCGAAATCACACACACCCGTTCACTGACAAGTGGTACGCCGAAAAACGTGGCGCTACACGCAGCTGTTGTGAAGAAATTCTTAAGGGCAAGCAAGTAGGCGTGAAAGAAGTATTGAGGCTATTCTAAGCAGGCCATGAAAGGTACACAATTAGACAGCCTTTAAACGCCTATAGCGGGTACGCTTCAAAAAGGGGTGTTATTCCTAACAGAGCTAGGGCGGGTATCTGCGACAACCGTGAATGCAAAGCCAAACATATCTAATTTCTTGAGCGCTTATAAGTATCGAGAGTGTGAAATGTGCGCAGCTTCTGTTGAAGGCTTCTATTTTCCTCCGTAGTGCTGCAAATAAAGATCACTTACAGTCCGATATTTTCTTTTTTTTTACATATATGTTTTTTTTACAAAGGAACCCGTACGGGTTTCCTTTGTAGCAATTGCTACGAACGGCTGGATGTCTGATTTTCCCTTCATTAATTACTTCTCTCCACCTTGCAGGTTTCCGCAGAGCTATTATGTCAAAGTTCCTTCTGCTCTATTGTCGAAGAATCCACGTGCCATGCAGTGCCAATACGCTCGGAATAGATGTAAAATAAGGGTCAAGCAACTGCTCCCTCCCATACATTATTAAAGTAACGTTAAGGGCTGTCTGGAAATGACTCGAATAAAAATACCGCAAGAAGAAAGAAGCTTAAATGCCGAGTAAGTTAAGATTATTAAAATACTCTTCCAAAAGACAATTTTCTTAATTTGGCCATAGAATGTTGATTAATAAGATTGCTAAACCAATACTAAGCCGAAGATTCATTTTTTTTTTCAATTTCGTGCTTACATTGCAGCATCTGCGTTATGTCAGTGCGGTGCCACTGGATGGTTACCATGTTGTTTTGGTTTTGGCATTTCGGGTGCCGTGGTAGTCCGAATGCTCTTCCTTTTTTAAGAGTATCAAGCAGTTGATGATTTTTACGAATAAGAAATTAATTAAGCACCCGCAGACACCCATCACATCCACGGTACGACCGGGTCAGCATGGATTCTTCTTCTTCTTCTTCTTCTTCTTCTTCTTATTATTATTATTATTATTATTATTATTATTATTATTATTATTATTATTATTATTATTATTACGAAAATCATCATCGCAGCAGGATATTTTACTAATATAGCTGAAATGCTCCCTTTTTTTTCTCCTCTTTAGTGTCCCTTTAACGCTACTGAAGATTAGATACGTCCTCCTCGGGTAGAATCGAGATTCGAGTCCTCCTGCACGACCGTTGAAGAAGGCGTTGTCCCGGCCTGCCCAAGTGCAGCGGTCGGCGGGCGGCGAGCACGGCGCTCAGGCGGCGAGGCGTCGCCCCGGGCGGGCGTCGAAAAAGGGAGCACGACAGCGACGCATCGCCACGTCTGGGCGACCAGGCCGACGGCGCCCACCCTCGCATTTTCGAAGACCGCCTCCCTGTGAAGGCCGCAGATAGCCACGACGTGCGCGCGAATATTTAGCACTGCGCTCGCGCTTGGCGGAACGCTTCGGGCGAGTGAAAACGGAGATAACGCCGCACGAGCGCTGACGTTAGGAGACCGGGGCGGGCGAGGGGCGTTTGCGAACGTGCCGTATCTCACCGCCAGAGCAATCTTTGTAATTAACGTTTTCGTTCCTTTCTTTTTCTGTCACTTTTACCGAGCGCTCGAAGATCAGACGCTCAAGCCTTTCAGTAGGAGTGGTCACGGCTCCTAGGCTACGAGGAAGAAAGAAAAAACACGGCCCCGTAATATACAATTCGCTTTTGTGACTGGAAGTTGCGAAAGCTGTCACTGTCGATGTCTGCCGACTTTGCGCGTGGTTGACGCTAGCTCAGTCCCGAGGTAGTGACTTTCTGCGCATGCGTTCCAGTGTGCGCAACGCTTCCTTCTTCTATTTACGCTAATGTTAAGAAGACCACAGCCGAGGGGAACAAAGGTAGCGACGCTCTGCATCCAGTCGGGAATGGTTGCGCGCAAATTATTCTAAGGAACAGCTGCTGCGCTCTCTAGTCGCAAATTTCATCGTGTGAGCTCCCAAAGTTCAAAATTAAATTATAGGGTTTCATGCCCCAAAATCAAGACGTGATTAAGGAACATACCGTGGGGACGCACTTGGAAACATTTCAAACACCCCAGGTTCTTTCGCGTGCGCCTAATGCACATTAAGCGTCCGCTTTTGCATTCCGTCACCATCGGAATGCGGACGCCGAAGCCGGGATCGAACCTGCGACCTCGAGTTCAGCAGTGCAGCGAGCCACTGAGCTACAGGCAGGATGATCCCCGACCTTGTTTCTGACGTTACACGGCCTTTGTTATCAAATCGCTTACGCCATTTCACGATTGTTTACGAACGAGGTAGACGAAAGAGCGAACCCAGGGAACTTGGGCGCCTGAAAATTATATATATATATATATATATATATATATATATATATATATATATATATATATATATATATATATGAACAAATGGAGCAACCGATATGAATGCGTCTCAAAAAGCATATAACCGCATTGCCCATTTGGCTTTGCCTCATCATCATCATTAGCCTGGTCACGCCCACTGCAGGGCAAAGGCCTCTCCCATACTTCTCCAACAACCCCGGTCATGTACTAATTGTGGCCATGTCGTGCCTGCAAACTTCCTAATCTCATCCGCCCACCTAACTTTCTGCCGCCCCCTGCTACGCTGCCCGTCCCTTGGAATCCATTCCGTAATCCTTAATGACCATCGGTTATCTTCCCTCCTCATTACATGTCCTGCCCATGCCCAATTCTTTTTCTTGATTTCAACTAAGATGTCATTAACTCGCGTTTGTTCCCTCACCCAACCTGCTCTTTTCTTATCCCTTAACGTTACACCTATCATTCTTCTTTCCATAGCTCGTTGCGTCGTCCTCAATTTAAGTATATAACCCTTTCGTAAGCCTCCAGGTTTCTGCCCCATACGTGACTATACTGGTAAGACACAGCTATTATACACTTTTCTCTTGAGGGATAATGGCAACCTGCTGTTCATGATCTGAGAATGCCTGCCAAACGCACCCCAGCCCATTCTTATTCTTCCGATTATTTCAGTCTCATGATCCGGATCCGCCGTCACTACCTGCCCTAAGTAGATGTATTCCCTTACCACTTTCAGTGCCTCGCTACCTATTGTAAATTGCTGTTCTCTTCCGAGACTCTTAAGCATTACTTTAGTTTTCTGCAGATTAATTTTTAGACTCACTTTTCTGCTTTGCCTCTCCAGCTCAGTGAGCATGCATTGCAATTAGTCCCCTGAGTTACTAAGCAAGGCAATATCATCAGCGAATCGCAAGTCACTAAGGTATTCTCCATTAACTTTTATCCCCCATTCTTCCCAATCCAGGTCTCTGAATACGTCCTCTAAACACGCTGTGAATAGCATTGGAGAGATCGTATCTCCCTGCCTGACGCCTTTCTTTATTGGGATTTTGTTGCTTTCTTTATGGAGGACTACGGTGGCTGTGGAGCCGCTATAGATATCTTTCAGTATTTTTACATACGGCTCGTCTACACCCTGATTCCGCAATGCCTCCATGACTGCTGAGGTTTCGACTGAATCAAACGCTTTCTCGTAATCAATGAAAGCTATATATAAGGGTTGGTTATATTGCGCACATTTCTCTATCACCTGATTGAGAGTGTGAATATGGTTTATTGTTGAGTAGCCTTTACGGAATCCTGCCTGGTCCTTTGCTTGACAGAAATCTAAGGAGTTCCCGATTCTATTTGCGATTACTTTAGTAAACAGTTTGTAGGCAACTGACAGTAAGCTGATCGGTCTATTGTTTTTCAAGTCTTTGGCGTCCTCTTTCTTATGGATTAGGAATATGTTAGCGTTCTTCCAAGATTCTGGTACGCTCGAGGTCATGAGGCCTTGCGTATACAGGGTGGCCAGTTTCTCTAGAACAATCTGCCCACCATCTTTCAACAAATCTGCTGTTGCCTGGTCCTCCCCAGTTGCCTTCCCCCTTTGCCTAGGCCAGGACAAGTGAAGATGAAGACTGTTTCATTATGTGCGTTTAGCATTTTCCGTCAGTCTACTTCTGCTTCGAGTGAACTAAATCGGGAGGCTTCTGCTTCAAGTGTGTTAACATTTCTGCTCAAACTTCAATGCAGTGGAGGACACTGAACACATGCGATATACGATGGGCAAACCTACCTCACGTCACACTTTTAAGCAAAAATGATGACGCGTGCACGCAGAGCCGCCCAGTACAAGTACATTGACTTTCTCGTTTGCAGCGATAATTGCATTGTCAGCCGAGCCTCTACTGTTTATAGGTTTTGTTACTTCTTGGCGTTGTCCCGGTCTATTTTTTATTACTATTTTCTTAGACGAAGACGCTGATGATTTTTTTTGTTTCTGTTTCTTTTCCTGGAGCAGTACGGACTCGCGCACTCTGTGATATTTGTGTTTGCATTGCGTTTATCTTTAGGAGTAAAGTTATTTTTACCAGTTAGAATTCTTCGCTTGTTCTTTAGTGTGTGTGTGTGTGTGTGTGTGTGTGTGTGTGTGTGTGTGTGTGTGTGTGTGTGTGTGCGTGTGCGTGTGTGTGTGTGCGTGCGTGCGTGCGTGCGTGTGTGTGTGTGTGTGTGTGTGTGTGTGTGTGAGAGAGAGAGAGAGAGAGAGAGAGAGAGAGAGAGAGAGAGTGTGTGTGCGCGCGCGCGCGTGCGTGTGTGTGTGTTTGCGTGTGTGTGTGTGTGTTTGTGCGCGCGTCTGCATTTGTGTGTTTTCCATATTTGTTTTCCTGGTTGAGGTAGAAAGAAAGAAAGAAAGGGGCAACACTGAGGGAGAAATATCAACTGGAGGTACACGTCTGGAATACTGCCTGTCACTCCAATCTCTTGACCACAGAAATGGACGTATCTTTTTCTCAACTAGACAGATTGGTTCTCGCCTTGGCGTAGCCGTATCCCTCTCAAAGCGGAATGCAGATAGGCCTATGTATCGTGCTTTAATTAATGAAAGTTGGGTGAGCTAAGTTGTGGTCAAGGTGTGGTCACCCCTCCGTTTGTAAGATTACCTTTTCGTTTTTCCCTTTCTTTCTGCCTTCCAGCAAAGGGTTAGTAATATCTCGTGCGGTCTCAAGAAACAAAAGTTTCGCTATGGTGCAACATGAATTTTGGCAGCTTTCCGAATTGGGGGGGGGGGGGGATACCAGCAGAAAGAGGCCATTTCATCACCCCGTTCCCTAATCAGGCAGGAACATCTACTAGTATTGTGACATATCGCGAACTTACTGATGGATTAGGAGAATTTCTTCCCCATTTTCAGACGTCCAAGTAGGTTTACCGTAAATGCTGAAACTCAAGCTGGAACCGAATAAGTAACGGGGCTCTTGTTCTTACTAGAAGGGGATACCCTTTCTATCATTCTTCCAGCGGCTCCGAAATTACACCTAGCAGTGCATTCACATTTTCATGTTGCACGTGGCACCGGTGGTGGTCCGATCAAAAAAGAAATTATAGCAGATCTCATCTGGCGATGGCTGTCAATGTTACTGCTAATAGCCATTGAGCAACGCAGCGACAGACCATATTCCTGAATTCACGTTCATTTAACACGCGTAGCGTTAATTCTGAGAGTTTCACGGCTTCGGCTATATGCCACATACTCCGATATCGTCCCACTTTGGTTCGGCACTCACTCGCCAAGGTCACCCATGAGCACGGCGGCGAGATGACGACTGCGCGAAGCCGACGCAATAACGATGAAACGACGAAGAACGAATGATAACGATGTAACGAGAAAGGCGTATGACGACGACGGCATGACGGCAATGAGATCGCGTTTCTTCGGTTACGACAATGGTGCGACAACGACAACATGGTGACGACGACTGTACGACGCGTATGGCGTGACGACAACGACGTGACTGCAACCGGGTGAAGAAGCTGGAATTGCGACGATGGCACGACCATGACAGCATGACGACGGCAGTGTGGCAACAGGGCATGACAGTGCCTACGACTGCGCAGTGATGACGATGGCATGACAACGGCGGCAAAATCACGATTCAGCGGACGGAACGCAGAGGGAAAGTAGCGGTAGTGCCCTATCTGCATAGAATGGCACATAGTGTTAAGAAAATGGCTCTCCGTGTGGACACGAAAGCGGTCTTTTCAGCGCCAGAAAAACTAGCGAAAATATGTCGGTTAACGGACCCATACCGTAAGCCAGCTGTCGGATGCTTCACGAATCATCGTAAAGCACCAGTGGGTTGCATAGAAGCTGTTGTTTACGAGCTTGCCCTGTCCTGTAGGGAAAAATACACCGGACCGACAGGAAGGTGTCTTAATGACCGGTTACGAGAACATAGTTTAAACTTGACAAATAAGCGATACGGTCATCTGTGAACTCACTGTCGGGAATGCGGCTGTGTGCCGGTGTATGGGTCCTGCCGAGTTCTTGCAAAGCACAAACATAAAGATGTGCGAGAGATTATTGAGGCTCAGGCTAGCTGTCGGAATAGTGACACGTGTGTTAGTGCCCCTTCGGTCGACTTGTTAGATAAGGAGAGGGCTTTTTTTCGGATGGTTAAAGTTTGGATGATGTGGCACCACTGTGCATGGGTTAAATAAGTGGCTGTTTCCTGAAAATAAAGTTATTGAAACTAGCGCATTGTGGTGTCCTCTCTCTTCTGTCCATGTTCGCTGGCGCTAAATAAGCTTTCCAAGTCAGTTTACCAACACGCCCAACAAATGGCAATGCTGATGTTTATTACTTTGTCATAGAATACTTCATTTATTCTTTATTTTATTTTTGATACATGCATCGACTTTGTATAAAAGAACTGGTTGCCCGCAATCACAAAAGATACCACCTGTGCAAAGAATGCAGTTCGCGGAACTCCGGAGTTAGCGGAGGTCACAGCATGCATGTCAAATAACCAGGCGAGCGTGCATTAGCCATCCTCGTGATCACACAAAAGTTGTAGCGACTTCAAACAAAGACAAGAGAAACACTCTTCTGGCAGCTGCGACCCCTCGCACGCTCTACACTAACGTGCGACTCCTCTCCCCTGCATTCCACTGGCTGCATCTTTCCATCTTATATTTCTCACGCCCCTTCCTTAAGGACGCTACTGAATGTGCGCCTGTTTATATTTTTACTATTTTATTTTTATTTATATACATACTGTAGATCATCATTAGGTTCAGGCAGGAAGGGCGCAGTTATACAAAGGCAAAATCACCGCAACAATAGAATATTTATAGGCTACCTACGCTTTCCTTCCTTTTCTCTTTCTCTCTTCTTTCCTTTTCTTTTTTTACTTGAGTGATTACGCGCGTGTTGATATTCATGACACCGTATGTCGTGCTTTTTTTGTACTTGCTTCATTCTTACAGAGAAAATGCATAAATTGAGCTCTGGGTACTTTCAATCACTTTTGATGAAGGCCAGATCCCGGCCGAAACGTCGAAGTTAAATGTGTGTGTGTGTTTCTTTTTTTCTACGTGCGCCTGCACTTCCTTCAATTTATTGCACACTGAATACGAAGAAGTACTTCCTTCACATAAGATACACATTCTTGTTCAACTGTTGCTTTGTTTTTTAGGTTCTGCGGTAATTGTTACTTGAATTTCACCATTCTTGTTTGCACGGTTGTTTCCATAGGTATTTTGTAATACATTTGTGTTGTTTTCAAGGTCCTTTTCGAATGCCATTGTGTCTTCTATGTCTGACTCTCTGCAACAAGATAGTTTCTCTACACAAATGATGTATATGTGTGAATGAGTGCATAATACTTCATATTCATGGAATAAGGAGTTACTGACGCCACTTTTTACGCACGAATATTTCCATTGTGATGCCAACTAAAAGTAGAATTAACATTGCATTTATTTCTCACTAGCTGACCAGATGTTTATTTAAGTGACGTCCAATCATGAAGGACGAACGAGAAAGTTATCACGAAGCAATACTGCTATATCTCGTATGGCCGGAAGCGGCGTAAAACAAACCCTTGCTCCTACCGCATTGGAATGGCCGATTCCTGCAGGTGCGAGGCATCTGTTGCGTCCCTGTCCTCGGCACGACCATCTAACCTCAACGGACAACGCTAAACCCGCTGGGCACCAGACCATTCTTTAAAGTAACAACAACAACAAAAAAAAAAAACACTGGCACTGTGGCTGCCATTGCCGGCGGGGGAAAGAAATGCAGATACAACGCACACTGCGCCCGGAATCTGTGTCAAGCGAAGCACACGATCGTGAAGCGATTGATCCATCAATGCGCGCAGTTCATTCTCGCGCCTTTGCCGCAAAGGCGCTATAACGGTTGGAGGATCGGGACGCTGAGCTGGTGGAACCGACATTATATCCTCACCTCAGGACACGTCATTCGAGGCACTTTTTTCTTAGGTGTGAGCTATTCGACAAGGCAGCAGCCGCCACGGTCAGGAAATTCTGGGAGGGTTTGAAACTATTCGCGCACTGGCACATTTCTTGCAGTGCACCGACTTGAGGGAGGGTTCGTATTCCTGCGCGTCCTCATGCGGGAGCGCATCGCTCGCTCTTTCTATTGCTCGCTTGCCCCTTGTGCAGGGTGGCGAACCGGAAGCTCGTACGGCTGACCTGCCCGGCCGTTTTCTGTTCTTGCTTTCCCTCGTTTACCGCGAGACGTGTAACACAAATAACAGTCTGTCGGACGTGCGCAAGCATCGATGTGCAGAATGCATATAAAACAACTACGATGCTGAATTGTCTGACAAAACATCGGCTTCTCTGCGCGCCCAGACATTCGCATATTTGTTTCTTTATATATATATATATATCTTGCTCTTGCATTACGGGAAAAAACCACGCCTGTAACCGGCGGTTCCTTTTGCTTTTCTTTCTTTAAAGCGATAGCTTTCCTTGGCTCTTTTCCCACTGCGGTTTGTATGTATGTGGTTTCAGTTTAGCCGTTCATGTGACCTTCACACGTGCCTCAACGCCCGAATATATATATATATATATATATATATGTGTGTATATAGAATGTAGTGACAAATACGGGCGCCAGCAGAAGACGAAGAAGAAGACGGTGGTTGTTGTTGGTGCTCGCGCTCGCTCCGCTCGGCCATTGCCTGTTCTTCCTGTGCATTCATATAAAACGCCGAGCGCATCTGCAACCCTAAACGCGTACTATCGTGTATATGTATATATATATATATATATATATATATATATATATATATATATATATATATATATATATATATATATATATATATAGATATGTATATATATATATATATATATATATATATATATATATATATATATATATATATATATATATATATATATATAGATTCCTTCGTGCAAACCAGCGTTTTAAAACGGTTGGCGCGTTAGTCGCGTCACACAGGAATAATTTACATGCGTGCCCGTTTTCTAGCTGACGATGACGATGTTTACAGGAGGTTTTGTCGGCCCAAATTCGTTTCGCGTCCCTCTTCGTACTTAGGTGTTGTGGCACGTTCATACAAGTTCGAGCACGTCGTCTCTCGTGATTCAACACATTTTAGCGTTGAACGAAATTTCCACTTGCCCTGCAAGGTACGCCATGGCGGCTGAAAGACGTGTGGTTCGAAAGTGGAATCTGCAGCATGTCTGTTATACTAATGTATAGCCTTGCTGGCTTACAATAGCTTCGTGGGCACCGATCCCCACAACGCGTGGGGTCTGCACATTTTTTCTCTTTTTTGGGGGGGCCACCGATATATGTTAGAGTGACCGTCCAGGTTTCACTGCGCAGCACATTCCTAAGTATTCAAGGGACGCGTCCTTCATGAATGTGTGCTGCGACGTCAACATTTCTGAACAGCTGGTAGGTTTACCGAGCAATGCACGACGTTGTTACCTTCGCCTTCTTTCTCTTCTTTAATGCGCTTGCATTAGGAATGTCAAAGTGGAAAAAAAAGCGTATGTGTGTGCGATGTTGAAAGCCGGTGACGTGGTAGATGTATAGAGGGGACTAGGCAGCTTAGAACCCTTGCGTGCGCTTTTGTGTGTGTGTGTGTGTGTGTGTGTATGTATGTATGTATGTATGTATGTATGTATGTATGTATGTATGTATGTATGTATGTATGTATGTATGTATGTATGTATGTATGTATGTATGTATGTATGTATGTATGTATGTATGTATGTATGTATGTATGTATGTATGTATGTATGTATGTATGTATGTATGTATGTATGTATGTATGTATGTATGTATGTAGTGCAACTGACGGTGGTCTGCTCCGGACCACCGTCAATTGCACTTCCCTCCTGGAAGAGGCAGGACGTATGGCGAGTGAGCTCCGAAACAACACTTTGCAATTAGGTGAATGCTGTTTGAATCATAGGTACGGGACCTCAAAGAGGTGCGACGTAGTACGAACAGATTTCTCTTGTATTTACCACTAAATCGCCACTGAATTGTTATTTGTTGTTGTTGTTGCGACGTTAATATTTGTTTTCTGCTGGAAAGTATCTTGCATAGCTCCACATATCTAGTATTTGTGTCTGTTGTCCGACAGTGCCTACCCATCCGGGCCCCAGCCATATACATCAGATTTCTCCCAGAACTTTCTTCTTAAGCTATGTTAATATACAAGGGCAAATCAGAAAGTCTTTTTCCCTATTTTATATTAGCCAAAATATGGTGGCTAATAATTATTTGCATGAATAATTACAGGTAAATACAAATGTGTGTACCTTGCACTATTGTTTCCACGTAGTACCCACACTGGTTAGGACATTTTCTTTGTCCCATCGCAGAACTAAATTTGAGCAGTCAATCAGCGACGCACGCGGCCTCCCCGAACGCTCATTGTCACGCGAGACTTCACAGCCTTTTGCGAACTCACCACCACCTAGCGCCTCTCACAGCGAGACCCCTTTCCCCACACGTGGGCTGCATTTCCCTGTGGATTTCGATGGACGTTCGTCCCTTGCTCCTAAGATAACGAATCGCACTCCCTTGCTCGTAGGCCGTGGACGTGTTGTTGGATCTCTTTGGACGAAGGTTCATCCCTAGCGCTGCCACCAGTTGTTTGATCTGGAGGACAATCCCAATTGCTGTCTCCCAGATATTGGACCTTGCCGTTGGGTGCGGGAATTGGCCGAGGTTGAGGAGGACTTTGAGATGAAAACTGGAGGTTTATTTGCATTATTTACAGTGAGAGTACAAAGAAATTAACAGTCATAAAGTCATTACGGGCCGGCAGCAACTCGGACGCTGCGGCCCGTGGCAAGAAGCTCGAAAGAGATGAATGAAGGAATCTTCTCTTGCTGCTCCCGGTCTCTGGCTTTTAACCCCTTCGGTGTCTAGAAGTCACGTCCCGTTCGGCCAATAGTCGAGCCCGCTCAGGTGTCGTCATTTTCGGCCAATGGTACGCGCCCGTGCGAAAATAAGTCGCACCCAGCGCAGAGGATCGCTCCCTTGTCTCCACCTGTCCGAGGGAGTACTTCTCTGCGGTATTGCCTTCCTAGATTGCAACTGCCATCACAAAGGCGGAAGGGGGGGGATTGCTCCCAGGGTTTCACGGAGCATTACGGCGGTCGTTGCCTCGCGTCTTGCAAGCGCCGTCACAATAGGCGGATGGAGGGGGAGACGGTTTGTCTTCGAGCGATCTTTCAGAGCTGCAAAGCAGCTTCGCTCGGGACTCAGGTTACCTGGAATCGCGGCGGGCTCCCTTTTCACTTTCAGGAAGAGTCAAGCAGTGGGACAATAGCTCCCCATGCGGCGCACGAGGTGGGGGACTTCAACTCGCTTGGACGGGCTGCGCCTCGGGTACGTGGAAGATGTGTTTCTGCGCTCCTTAATTAGGTGTGACGCGAGTGGAAGTGGTCTGGTGAACTCGAAGCAGGCTCAGCAAAAGGTCCCGTATATAACAGTGTGAAGCGCAACCGCCGTCTTCAACAACTGACAGCAGCGCCGCGCCGCGAAGCTAGCGGCATATAAGGCCGGGCTCGTCCAAGAGAGGTCCACCGCTGGGAGTGGATATGTTGACATCGTATATACAGCCGTATTTTGGGTAAAGAAAATAAGGGCAAATACTTCCAGATTCATCTTCGTAGCATACTGCAGAGGCGGGCTATAAGAAGGATCGATAACAAGATAATAAAATGTCGTGAAAGGTATGATGAACGTCCATGAAGGATATGCACTTTCCTATTAGTTTAATCTTTGTGAAACACCGGCGACTTTCTTTTTATTAAATAGCTCGTAGATGGGCTTCTCCGTGTGTGATTTGTTCCTTTGCTTGTGCCTGACAATTTAGTGGCTTTCGTGCCAGAACTACTATGCATCGGAGTTAAGTGCAATGCAATGCAATAATGGCAATAAAAATTCAGCGGTGATTTCGCGGTGAATTCGAGAGAAATACATAAGCATTACGTCGCACCATATTTATGTCCCGTATCCTTGATGTTAACTGCGGTTACCACATTGCGAGGTGTTGTTCAAGAGCTCACACGGCGCGCATCCTGCCCCTCCGTGGTGCGGAGCAGACCGCTATTGTGCGTGTGTGTATATATATTCGGGTTCTTCGATATTGGATTTCGCCAGCCGAGAGGGGAAGGGGGACAGTTATCATCCTTGCCAATGCCTCCGCACGTTGTCAATCTAAACGCCGCACGCAACAGCCGCGTCACATCAGGGAGGAGCTTTGCGCCTATCCTCACTCTCTGGCATGCGCGACAATGCGAACGACAATTAAAATTTGGATTCGGATATGTGGGAGCCGAGACAGTCTAGGAGAATTCTTCCAGCTCACACGGTATAAAAACACGAGGGCCTCTAGCTTTTCAATACAAGCATACCCACTTACTGCAGTCAACAAAAAAGTTAATGACTCAATTTTAGTTAATCGGGCTGCTGGCAGCGATAATTATCATCTCACTTTGTGTCCCCGTGGCCACATAACTTATTCGCACAGGTGGTCTTCGCGTGCCTCTCAGCGGCTAATTTTAAGAAAACCATAAAGGTTAATTTGGAACACCCCTTGTATTTGGTTAATTTGGAACACCTAGGCCAGTAGACCTAGTAGTGCCAATGTGGCTTTGTGGGTGGAGTTCCTTTGAGAGCACTGACCCTGAACATTTTTTCTCCGACGGTGGACGATGGTCCACTTTCTCCAGAAGTCTGCGCATCCCTTGCCTCTCGGCCTTGCAGTGTTGTGGACAGACAGAGAAAAAGTGGTCGAACGAGTCGTCACGGCCACACGTGTCGCACGTGGGATGGCGACAGACAGCTCCAACGAGGAAGGGCGTCGAGTTGGTGAGTGCCACGGGTGAGCCTAACCCGACAGCATTACCAGCCTGAGGTAAGTGCGACACCGAGCCCTGGCAAAGCCGACAACGTTCGAGAAAGTTCTGATACAAGGAGTGCACGTCTAGCGCCGGGCGACAACTGTAACAGGCGGTTGGCCAGTGAAAAGCGGCCAAAAAAACAAAATGATTAACAAACTATGTGCGCGTGTATGTAAAATGACGCCGTCCCTCCACGCTGCTGTGGCACGGCTTTAGCACAGCGACACGTGAGGCTGACTTGCAGGCTGCAACCGCAGGGGTTGTTGTAAGCGTGTGTGCGTTTTGCAATCGTCTCGATGAAAAGTTACGGAAGCACGTGCTTGGTTCAAACAATAATTATCGCTTATGGAAACAACTTTACTTCCTTTCGGTGGCCCTGCATGTATGTGGCGGCAGTGGAAGAAAAATATTTCACGGGTACATCTGCTCAGCCGAAAAGACATACCGCACAACTCCTCGCCGAAAACGCTGTGTCGGCACTGGGCGTCGTGCTCATTTCTTTTTTTTTTTTTATGTAAGAGCACTAAACTATACCGTGGACAGGAACAACAGCTACAATGACTCGTTAAAGCTTTATTTCAAACAGTTCTGTGCGGTGCTGATTTCCCCGAAGAATCCACTACTGTAAAGCTTGCTGAAAACGTCGCTATGATCTGACTTTACGCATGCCAATCAGTCATGTAGGCGTTTATAGTAGGTACGAACTAGGTGACTCCAAGCTTGTTCTCGTCCATGTTTCAAATAAACACAAATCCTTGGTATTAATCCAATAACCTTTGTCAAAAGCGGTAATTCGTTTCTGGGTTCGTCGTCCATGTTCCTGTATATGTCGAACGTGAAGGGATCAACAGTACGCATTTTATGTTAGTTTCCAAAAAAATTGCCCCTTTTCCGCTGTTGTAGTTTGCCACGCAGTGATCTCCCGTACTTTTCTCTTCCTGCAGTCTAATATATCAAAGAGAGCAACGGTTCATTCTGAAAAAAGTATGACGTATATTACGTCGGCTACTCACGTTATTACATCGCCCCCCCCCCCCCCCCCCCGCTTAGCACGTCTCGTGTCGTCGCTTCGCAGCATGTCTATACAACGCGATTGTTTTGTCGGCGGCAAATACGTAGCAAGGTGCGGTGAAACAATGACACCCCCAACCAGAAACGCAGCACGTGGAAGCGGAAAGCGGAGCTCACTTTCTGTGCGTAACTTCTGCGGCATCAAGGACGTGCACCACACATATGGTGAACGTAGGTATGCATGTCGCCATGAGTGCTTACGCCGAAACTCTGCGCGGGAAAGATGAAATTTGTGAAATTGGTCGGACACAGCGGGAGAAGCAATGCCCTTGAGAATCGCGCGAGAAATATCCACGGAGTTCTGCACTGAAACGCTGAAAACCCAAAACGTGATATAAATTGAAAACTAGCCCACAACGTTATTATTTCGCTTTTGTTTTGTTTTTTAAACGAAGCCTAAATTACAATTGTTATATTGTTCGTCTGCGCACCTCTTTACAGCATTTGTCCTTTCAACGAACATCGCGGAGAATGGAATAAAGCATGCACAGCAGCACGCTGCATAAGCTCGTTTCGTCGTGCGTGGTCGTCGCATTTTCTCGGACGCTGTGTCGAGTTTACGCTCTCCTGACGCAAAACCACAGCCTATACTGGCTTCGCGACTGTTGCACTTTCTAGGCCCTTTCGCTTCCTCGATAGGGTGCTGCGAAAAGACTATATATGTGATTCTTTACTGCGTAAATATGCACGACGCCTGAAGTCCGACGTGATGTTTCCTACAGCGCTCTCCGTGTCCAGTCATAGCGCACCCAAAGTGAACTACCGGATCCAGTGAAAAGGGGGGGGGGGGGGGGGTGACTGGAAGATCCCTTCCCTCTTTCACGTCCACCTTCCCCCGAGACATATCGCCACTTCAGCGCAGACAAAATTGAGTGCGCTGGATCCGCCTCTGTGAGCGTGCCCTGAAAAGGAAGCACGGCGTGTGCAACAGTGCTGCGTCTTGCAGTACGAGAAACACCGCGTTTGTTTTGAAGCGGGGGCATCCTGTTCTCCTGCATGCGGCGTTAATTATCTGATACGCCAACGGCAGGGTTCTGGCGACACCACGGCTAGACGACATCTGCAGTTGTCGTGGCGGACAAAGGAACTAAGGCGCAAAAAATGTAAAAATAATCAAAAGAAGCCATGTCAGATTATTTGTGACGCGCACCTCAGGGAGCACTAACTAGCCGTAAACTCCGTTCTGCAATGGCCGCATGGACCACTGGAGTGAAGTAAGCCTTCTCGAGACTACGACGTTTCTAATAAACTCGTGTTTTTGTTTGCGAACGATAACGGACGAACCTTCCCTAGTTAGCGCTGTAGAACTGGCATCAGCGATAAAAACAATATTCCCCATTGCTTTATTTCTGCGTCACTGTACGACATTCAATTTTGCAGGAATATTGGCGGCGCAAGTTGCCAAGCTTATCAAAAGAAACCAACTGTTCACACCATCACCGCAGTACACGTACCACACCAAATGGGCGTCCAACTCGCACTTCACAAAGCATTCCCAAAGTTGTTTGTTGACAGTTATAACAGCTTCAACTACATGCAATTAAACCAATCAATTACGTTAACTGCATGCTCACTGAAAGTTTGAGGCGTGAAACTGCCGGAGGAAGTGCATGCTCGCTACACCAGCCTTGAGATGACCTTTACTGCAGTGGACCCGAAGGAGCTGCCAACGTGGGCTGAAGTTTGAAGGCATATTGTTAGGTCACATCAAAAGTGAAAAGATTGATGTCAGCGTAAACCTGAAATTCATCTGAGGACACGATCAGAAATGTGCTGGCCTGCTCGCCTAAAACTTAACTCCAAGACTCCCACCGATGAGGCTGCGTTTAGCCAAGGCTCTTTGCACGAAAGGAAGAAATTGTCGTCCACCTGAATTGCAGCCAGAGCTACAAAAGGAACCAATACGGGATTCTCGGACGTGCTGAAAGGGGTTACTCAGTTTCCTTTGTCGCTCCATGCTACAATTCAGCAGGATGACAATTTCTCACTTTCGTGTACTTTCCTCTACTTTTCGGGCTACGGCAGCGCTTGATTTGTCCTATTCAGGGCATTGCCACATTAATATTTCTTGCTTCGGCGACATGGAAGAGGAACACAAACGCTGTGCACGCAACGGCGCTGCTACAAACAAGAATCGCGCCAGGAGGAGAGAAGCGAGAGAGACGACGCGTAAATATATCTCTGTACTGACCACGCATGGACGCAAAGTGACAATCAATGGCGGTGGTGGTGTGGGGACTACGTGATAGCGCAGTATTAGCAGGAACACACTGGGAAAGCAGTACTCCCGGGCGAGCATTCACAGCGAGGCTTAAGACTTATTCCCAGACCAGAATTGAGGGCGCGCATGCCGACGGCCCCAGCTTGGTAGGTGGAACGGGCAGCGAATGGAAACCAGCTTCACTCGGTGTTTCCCCCTTCAAGACATCATTAGCTGCGACTTCCGAACGCGTCACCACCATCACGTTCCAGGCCGCGCTAAATAGAAGTCGGCTATGTCTATCGCCGCCGCTCATAGGCATTCTAAACGTTGTGAACCGATAGAGTGGCCCCTCTGATTGGCGCTGCAGAAAGGGGCGCGCTCGAACGAGTCTCCATGCGTTGTCGCTACAGCCGCGAGGAAGAACGATAGAGGGGGCACTAAAGGCAGGTTCCGCGACAGCGGCAGAGATCGAGAAGTACTAGCGACGATGGCGACCGGCCGACGCCGAGTCTTGAAGGACTGCCCAAGGCCTCCAGTGCACGTGCCTTAGTCACTGGAGAAGTTGCCGGCGCCGTCACACTGAGCATCGAGGCCCACTATAACTTCCCGATCTCCTCCGCCGCCGTCGGTACCCGCCGGGAGCGCGTGTGCTGACCTGTGTCGTCGGGGTCCGACATGGGTCCGGCGACGTCGTGGGCTCAGCAGCGCGGGCCCGCGGCGGCCCTCTTCCCGTGCAGCAGCAGCGGCAGCGGCGACGGCGGCGTCCCAGTCGGGGCGGCGGCTGCGACGCGGCGCCCGGCGCCCATGTCCTCCGCCGCCGAGGGCCGCCTTCTGCCGGCGCTGTGCGGCTACCACTCCTCACTGCGCGGCCTCCTTCGGCGGCGGACGGGCCACAAACGCGGGCCGTGGCGGCGGCACGGCAGCGAGAACGAACGACAATGCGGGAGGCGTCACAACGCGGACCGGTGATCGCACCACTGCGGCCATCGGGGGGCCCCGGGCCAGCGGATCGCTCCGGGCCGACAGCTCCTCTCCCGGCGCTCGCCGATCGACGCGCCGACCCGCGGCGGCAGCGGGCGCGAGCCGCGCGCCGGACGTGACGTTGGGTGGCGCCCCGGTCACTCTTCCCGGCTGCTCGTCCCTCGGCTTCCCCCGTAGGGAAGCCCGGGGAGAGAGGAAGGCCGGCGGACGGCAGTCGCTGCACGAGACGGCGCGGTGATAATAGTTTAGGCCGCGGTTAGAGCCTCGGCGAAGAGCAGATCAAAGGGCGCGTTCGAAGATCGAACTGTACTCGGAGCGCTGTCGCTGAGCTCTCTGTTCCTGAAAGCCAAGAACGCTGCCTTCGAGACAGCGAGTGTCGGAATGATTTTCCGGAACAGTGGTAGCTAGGATAGTTCTACCAACGCTAATCCTCTGCCTTTTTTTCTTGTCTACATACATACATACATACCGTGTTTTCGTCGACAGGAGTTCAGAAAGCGACGCGCGTCCTGCAGTTTTACTGAGAGCCTAAAAGGCATCCACAATCGGTTACTTTCCTGCCTCACCAACAGCAAGATGCTCGCTGTGGCGCTACCTTGAGGCTTTTGAGTGAAACAAGACAGGGAAAACAGGGCATGCGTGCAACGTATGCCGGAGTCTTCCAATACAGCCGCTTAGCGACGCGACGCACGCATTTTAGCCGGTAGTCCACTGCGTCCTCGCGCACGCAGTTAGAGGTTTCGCACCACTGTCTCATAGCCCTGCTCATCTTCTGGGACGCAAGAGAGAGAGGAAGGGAGGGCACGAAATAACGGGGCAAGGGGGATTCCCATCTGATGCTGCGGCGCTCTCTTTCTCGAGCGACGTTCGCCAGAAGGGAAGGCAACGCTGAGCAGACGACGGCGTACCGATCATGCCGATGAGGATTGGCTTTCTTCTCACGCTTTGTCGGCTACTGCGAAAGGGTGGAACGGCTATATTCAGTGAGCTTTGATTAGAAGAGGGCCGTCACTGACGTTCACCGGTGCAGGAGTATGCGAGCTCGTACGAGTGTCCGATTACAAGCGGTGAATTCTTCTTCGGGTGGTCCTCGGCGGAACATGAGCGGTACTTAACACTCGCTGTTACCGTTAGAGAATCGCTCCGCTGGTCTAAATTGAAGACCAAGCATGTTTTAACGACTGCCTCGACTAGGCCTTTCATTTTTCACTTTTTACGCGCTCAAAATAATATTCAAGGTAGAAAGAGACTGTAAAATTGAAAATTCAATTCCAGCAACAACAAGTACAAATCGCGTCCTTCTGTTAATTACGACGTTGCTCTATGCTCTATTCTCCTTTTCCCTTTCCCCTGGTTTCCCCTGGCTTTCCTGGTTAACATCCCTGTCTTTTGTTTTTTCTCTCTCACGTTACAATATCGTCAATTGAAACAGAACATAGTAGCTTATAAATTTACAATTTACAAGATAGTTACCTCCGTTGCTTGAGTTTCTCAAATCTACTATTCATAGCATAAACGTGGCTTCAAGTGACACACATCATACACCAACTTTTTTCTGCAAAAGCCGCTTCAAATGTAGTTCACGTAATTTTTATACATGTCGTATTTGGTACATCATGTTCGGCCTTCTCTTCAGATAAAAAAATAAGCAATGCCAATATTACACTGATAGCCCTATAATTCGATACAACACGACTTATTCTGAAAAGTTCAATGTATTTTTCATAGTATTTATTTATTTATTTATGTATTTATTTATTTATTACAGATACTTCAAGAGCCTGAAGGCATTATAGAAAGGAGTGGTTAATGCATATACAACTATGCAGCAATCCAATTTAAGAAAGTACAAATTAACAAAATAAGTAATCTTGAATGGAAGTTAGCGTCAATAATGGCAGCGATGGAGGCAGAAAGGTGGTTCCATTCTGCGCTGGTTTCGGGGACGAAAGAATCATTAAACTATAAGTTAGTTCGGCAAAATGGTACACCAACCTTAAACCTGCAGTCGACACGCGATGAAATGGTCGTTGGTTGAAGAAAAGTGTAACTACTTAGCACTTCATTTTCATGACAAATTTTGTGAAAGAGGCAGCAACCAAGGTATTTACGACGTAAAGACATATCGGGCAGGTTTAGTGTCTTCTTCATTGTGACTACAGAAGCGCAGCGGGAATAATTTGGATGAATAAACCGAGCTTCGCGATTCTGAACAAATTCGAGGGCAGCGATTAGTATGGATTGACTGGGGCCCCAGATGCTACATGCATATTATAATTTTTTACGGACTAAAAGTTTTATACCGAATTAGCTTTAAGGAACACGGCACCTTGGGAAAGTTACGGCGCAGGGGGTCAAGAGTACGGTTAGCATTGCGGGTAACGTAATCAACGTTCATGTTTCAGATAGGTCGCTAGCGATGTTGATGCCAAGGTATTTGTAGGAGTTAACGGAATTCAAGGGGGCTCCTTTAAGGTAATAAGTGTAGTTGGTGCCGTGAAGGCGCCGGGCTATTCTCATGGTTTTACATTTATTAACGTTTAACTGCATAAACTTTTTGTCACACCATAGAGATAATTGGTCGAGATATTTTTGGATAATTAGTGAATCATATGAGCCTGTTATCTTGCGGCAGATTACGCAGTCGTCTGCAAAAAGCTTGATTTCTGAAAAGACAATACTGCCAGGTAGATCGTTAATATATACAAGAAACAACAAAGGGTCCATAACGACCCCTGTGGTACGCTGGACGCAACAGAAGAAAGAATAGAAGAATAATCGTTAGTAGTTAGGTATTGAGTTTGGTTTGAAAGAAAGTAGTTAATCCAGTTAAATACGCTAGTATCAATATTAGGTTTACAAAGCTTGAAAATGAGTAAGTTATGAGGCACTTAGACAAACGCTTTCGCGAAATCGAGAGAAATGCAGTCTCGAAACCGTGGTCGGTGGCTATAAAAAGATCACTAGTAATCGTTAGTAGTTGGGTCTCACATGAAAGCGTTTTCCTAAATCCATGTTGAGATTTATTAAAGAAAGAATTGTTCTGCAAAAATTCAATTAGCGGCGAATGTATGATGTGTTCTATTATTTTGCATGGGATGCTTGTCAGTGAAATCGGGTGATAGTTATCTGCTGAATGAGCATCGCCTGATTTGAAGATAGGGATCACCTTCCCCACCTTCCAGTCGTTGGATAATGTGGAACACTGTAAATATTGTTCAAAAAGTTTTGAGAGAATGATTGTTGAGTACACTCCAGTTATATTTAACATCTTTGAGTTGATTAGGTCAGCACCAGCGGAAGAAATCTTCAGATTATCAATGAGCTTGGTAACGCCAACCCAATCTATAACAATGGGATCCATAGGGGGAAAGTTTTGGTCAGGTAAACGTCGTAACAATGCAGGAGCGGCTATACTGAAGAAAGAAACAAATGTATTGTTTAAGAATGTGTAAGACTGGCTAAGCGGAAAGATAGTATAATCGCTATCAGATAGCAGTATGACTCGTGTTGTTGAACCACTGATAATGCTCCAAAATTTGCGAGGGTGAGGTTGAAGTACCGACGGCAGGGTGTTATTAAGAAAAGAATCCCTTGCGCAATGCATCCCGCATGTATATTCTTTAGGAACTCGCTCATATGGCGCCCAGTTATCAATATTCTTAGTTCGGCACTGCGCGATGGAATATTTTATTTTAATTTGATAGGCACTTTAAAGTAGAGTTGAACCATGGTGACCGGGGATTGTATATGGTTTTCTTTTTCGGGAAATATCGTACAACCAGATATAGAATATTTTTCTTTATACCGGGTCCAGTTTTCTTCTACGGAATGTTTGCTGAAGTTGCTGATATAACCTTCTGTAATTAATTCTAACAGAGGTATTATTGAACTTGTATCAGCTATGTTGTAGTGCCGTATTACTTTATATTTTTTCGTGTTTCTGTGTCGTGATATTAAAGTAAAGTGAATCAATGAATGATCACTTAGTCCTTGCAGGTAATTAGACAAACTAACTCTGGAATAGTAGTAAATGGTAAGTCAAGCATGTAGGAAGATATTGCGGTTGTACGTGTCGGCACATGAACGAGTTGAGTAAGGTTAAAGTCAGCACAAAGATTAAACAATCGCGTACATTCGGAGGAAATATTGTTCACGGCCCCCAAATCATTCCTCCATAGTATTGTAGGAAAGTTAAACTCGCCTAAGATAAACAGAGGCGAATTGGGAAACCTAATTACAAGGCTATTAAGGACATCGTAAAGATCGTTACAAAAAAGGGATGAGGCAGCTGGAGGACGGTACAAAGCACAGAAAATCAATTCACGATTTGAAATAGACACACTTATGCAAACAAGTTCCAAAGACGATACGACTGGAACATCCGAGGACGCGAACATGTGACCAACAGCAATAAGTACACCGCCTTCGGAACGGACATCAAGATAACAGCGGTATACATTGTAACTATTTGCACGTTGAAATATTTCGGAGTCCTTTATCATAGCAGAGAGGCAGTTCTCAGTTACCGGAACTATATCAGCAGTGCAAGAATCTATGTCTGAGGATAACGTGACACGTACGTTTGTGAAAAACGCTTCGTGCGTTTGTAAAGAGGAGCAGAGATACATCATTTCGGTCTTTCTTAATGGTTATCGGATATGATGAAGTTGCATCACCACTGCCCCCTCGCCCCCCGCGTGCGCCTTAGCAACAGGTTCTATTTCACGCAATGAGTCAGTACGTTTTATTATTCATAATGAGTTGGAATAAAAGCCTTCGTTGGAATAATAATAATAATAATAATAATAATAATAATAATAATAATAATAATAATAATAATAAACGTGAAAGCCAGCTTAGTCTGTTCTCGGGCGAAAATCATGCCCTGATGATGTCATCGTCAACAAACACCGAGACATAATACGTAGAAGCTAGTGCGCTTCCTTATTAACACAAATTAAGCGCTAGGTGATTATGATCTCCTCTTTTTCTTTTGCTACGCGTTTTTAAGAAAAAGAAGTTTAGTACCTCATGATTTGATTCGTCAACACAGCATGATTCGATTCCCAGCACTCTCTCCTGCATCCAAACCAGGAAGCAAACTAGCCGTGCTTAGAGGACGAGAAAAATCCGTCGGAGGTCACAGCCAGTAGCGCGAAAAATAAGGGGAACCGAAGGGTTCGACTTTAAAGCGAAGCTCTCTTGCCTCTTCCCCGGTGTTCGGCGTTTGTCGTCATTTACTCGCCGGAGCTTCTTGTGGATACATGGAGACAACTTCAGGCGCGCTGCTGTCTAGCGGTGTAGGCAAGGCTCCGGAACAGACATACGTGCCCCTCTCTGTGGCACAAGGGGTAGGAAGGAAACTTCAAAGGGTCTGACAACCAAATTTTATGACACACGTCTATATATATATATATATATATATATATATATATATATATATATATATATATATATATATATATATATATATATAAACGTGTGCCATAAAAATTGGTTGTCAGACCCTTTGAAAACTTTGAAAGCTTACTGGTCTGAGTGTACAACCATAGAGTGGAAACGCGGAAAATGCCTTGGAGAATTCTTAACCGGAACTTTTAATCTTCTTTTTCCTATTGTAGCACTATAAATAGCGGTCCTTTTATTTGCATCGACGTCCCTTTAAATGTATTCAAGTATGTGGTGTCGTACTTCGTGTCCCCCGTACACCTCCAATCGACGTTACTCCATCGACAAGCATCACACATAGCCTTCGTCTTCGGGACGCCGACAGTTGACAGCTACTAGCGAGGCTAGGCTCACGTCATTCGCTAGAGCTGCTACCTCACCAGCTCCAACAACCTTTGCCTGATCTGCATTTCAAGAACGTATTGGATTGGGTGTTCCTTTAATAATTAGAACCACATATCTGACAATGAAACGATGGAGATCAACTGAGAAATTAACTTTGTTTTGGTTTCGTTTTGTTTGTTTGTTTTTTAATTGAACTGTGGAAGCACTATCGAAGTCGGATGAAAATGGCAACGAAAAGGCAGCTCACGGCCAGTGGAAGCGTAATCTACGGCTCCCGCAATGCGCGTGCCACGCTCTGCCATCGACCTGCAGCAGCGGCCATAGCCACACCGGAAGCATTTTGTTTCGTTCAATACCAAAGTATAGGAGCCGCGCAAACGTCACATTATACGGTACGTTTAATTTGGCGCATGCACGTATGACATAACTCTAGTTTCATTTGGTTGTACTCTATTTTGTTTTTCTTGGCCAGCGCGAGCTTCTCCGGAACAATCATCGCACGAATCCCGTGGTTTCATGCCTGCCTGCCGGTACCGGGAATAGCCATTTCCCTGGCTCCGAGGTTAATGCAGGACGATTAATAATAAACACAGCCAGTCGCTCAGCGGTGGCCGTCGCGAACCGTTCCGCGAGCCCGGCGCGATTTCCTGCCCCGCTGGTCAATCGACGGCGAGGGAAGAAGAGGACGCGATAAGCGCGACGGCGCAAAAAGCAGCGAGATTAAGTGGCCCGGCCATGGCGGCCAGGGCACACATGGCGCGCCCCGGGAACGACGAAAGGTGAATCGGGTCCCAGACAGGGGCAGCCGCCTAATCCTCGGCGGCGAAGACGACGTTCCTTCCTTATTTCCCTCGGGAGAGAAGGGAGTCGGGGTCCGGCCGGCTCTCCCGGTGCGGCCGTCTCGCGAAGCAGCGCTGGATCTCCCCGAGGGAACGTCCGCTCTGCCAGCGTTTGCGGTTAGCAGCCTTCGCGGGGCCTGACGGAACGAGGCAAACAGGACTCGGTTGCGAAAGCGTCGCTGTCAGGCGAGGCTAACCTCACGTTAAGCAGCGCGAGACAAAGGCACAAGAAAGTCGCCAACGCTTTGAGCATGTTTTTATTTTGCCGTTTACTCGTGTTTTTTAATTATTCTTATATATGTGTGTGTGTGAAAGAGAGTCCGGCATCATGTATGATGCCGGCTGCTCCTTCTCGCTTAGTCAAACAGCACATATCAAAGTTGGGCCGGGTCAGAAATGTAATACCAAATAATAATAAAATAAAATGTATACATAACAGCTAGATGGTGCTCTCGCACTGTTCAGAAAAAAGTTCGAGCAAGCACAGCATAGCTCACAACGAAGACAACAGCACAGCAAGTAACAGTTTTTAAGAACAGAAGTAAAATAAACCGAACCTTGTAAATACGCTTCTTAAGGGAACATAGAAAGGGAACGCATGATCTGGGAATAGTACTATCCGATAAGGCTTGCGTCAGCACTACTTGTGGGACAAATTCCTATTCTGACGGAACGCATTATTTGACTTTGAATAGGACGCCAATAACAATTGAAAACGCACTCTACAATGCTCCCTATCACTTCCTGAAAACTTCTTGGCCAGCGGTCGTATACCCGTGAATCACACTAAATGAAGCTTGCGATTTCCATCTGGCACTCGAGTCCAATCTTCGACAATGCCGGCCTATTTTCCCGCGCTAGCAGCCCTTGCGCAGCTTCGACGCAGTCTTAGTGTCGCCCATTCTTCCTTTTGTTCCTGTTCTTGCATGCCCTATTTCGCAAGTTAAAGTGAATTCTAACCAAGTTGCCCTGCACTATATCGAAGTAGCCGCGCAAAGCCGGCGTCACAATGCAGTGTTCGTGGGAGTGAATGTGGGAATGCCCCTTGTGCTTCTCCTGGCTTCAGAATTCGTGATCCGCGCTGAGATGCACGAGCGGCGACAATACGAATGTGGCGACGTCAATCATTCTGCGCCGCACGCCAGGGTTCGCGAGGAGGCCGTTTTCGGTAGCGACACACACGCGGTTGATGTAGGCGTCACCGGTGTGTGATGCTGCGTCTGTAATGCGCAGTCGCATTTTTGGGATATAACGTTTGGAAATAGAAACTTGACAAACAGCAAGCTAACACACACGCACGTGTAATGCGAAGACGTGGGATCGTTCGTCAACTGCGGCAAGTTGTTTCTTGATCCACTTTCATTCCCATTAATTTATCATTTCATCAATTCAATTATTAAGTACAAGTAATTTCTCCGATGGTGTCTGCTTATTGGCTTCTCATGATACGATCAATAAAAATCGGGCCCCCGGGTTAAACCACTTTCTTCTCATAACGAGGGTTGTTAAGAACGGCCAGCTGCAGTGCAAGTTTGCCGCCCAGTTGCGACTGTGGAAGCAACATCTCGGGAGCATCGCCGCCAACCTCTAGCCACAGCGTGACTAAATCGACTTTGTGTCGGGGAACAAGACGCGCATCCCCCACTCTCCGTCGCTTCAGCTAGGATGCGTTCGATGAAGCAGGCTTTGTGCTGAAACCGCCGCCAACCTCTAGCCTCATCGCCGTTGTGACGGAATGAGTTCGGTGGGCCAACTATCGTTCCCAAACTTCCCAAATCGGACCTGATCTGCTACGGGTGCGCGAGTTGCCGCGGGATCGCCGTTTTGCGCTGCTTCCTACGCACCGGCCAAGACGCAAGACAACGCGCTACCCGGAACGGCTCCGAGTTCTACGGGGCCCTTCTGACGTCGGCTCCGGACCTTCGCACCTGTGTGTATGCGTGTGTGCGTGTGTGTGTGTAAACCGTGCCGCGGAGAGGCGGCTAGTTTGCGATGACTAAACGAACGTTCGCATCACCTTGTATCGGGAGAGGACCGAGTGTTTAAAAACCGCTGTTGTGCGGCTGCTCAGGACATTCTCTCTCAAGCAGTCATGTTAGACTGAAGTACTTTCTCAAACAGTCATGTTAGACTGATGTAAATACTGTAAATAAACCCATATTCCTCGTTCTCTATGAGAAGCAGTCCTTCCCTTCATCAACGTCCTCAGCGTGGATAAGTTGGACGTCGGCATGGGTCAGCCACCTTCTAATTCATGCCCGACTCCAATCTTGACAACGGATCACGAGCGATGGGATTCAGCCCCCAATCCTGACAGGGTCTTGAATCCGGCAACATTGATGCCTTCAGGTAGCACGTGTGGGTCTATCGAACAGTTGCCCTCACCCAAAAAGATCACGTACTCGTGACGCCTGCGGCAGAAAAGGTGTTCTCCATTGTTGCGTTTCGCCTGCGACACGTGGTTTTGCCGGCGCGACTGCGGCGGGGCGGCAGACATTTTGGCCCGATCGTCGTCGCCGCAACACTCATCGGCAGGTGTTTCCAGGCGCGACTGCGGCGATGCGACCGCAAAGGATCACCCTCTCATTCCAGTCATTGTGCCCGAAACAGGCGATGCCAAAGCAGGGATCATCCTCTCATTCCAGTCATTGTGCCCGAAACAGGCGATGCCAAAGCAGGGATCATCCTCTCATTCCAGTCATTGTGCCCGAAACAGGCGATGCCAAAGCAGGGATCATCCTCTCATTCCAGTCATTGTGCCCGAAACAGGCGATGCCAAAGCAGGGATCATCCTCTCATTACAGTCATTGTGCCCGACCGGCAGCGCTACAACAGGGTGCTACGAGATCGTGCTCGACAGGGTGCTACGAGATCGTGCTCGTCATGGTGCTACGGCATCGCTACGACAGTGTGCGTCACCATTAGCCCATTGTACATTCACGTGCTCGTCTTTTGAGGGGTTCCTTCTTGCCCTCAACTGCGAGAGTATAAAAACAGCTGCCCCCGGACGCCAAAAGGAGGGCTCCGATTTCTTCTGTTGAGTGAAGTGCTCTCCCGTCTCTCTACTTCGGTCAAACCTGACCGCCAACTCTTTGCGATGTTAAAATAAACAAGTTGTTTCGTTGTTACCAGTCGACTCATGCTTTGCCGGGACCTTCGGATGCTTCCAATTGTACCCCAGGCCGCCAGGCCAACGCTACCCTTGGGGCTTGCGACCCAGGTACAACCACGGGCGTCAGCGCCGAGTTCCCAACAGATCGTACCAGCAGTCCGATCCAAACATCTGGTTGGCAGCGGTGAGATCGCCTCCGACTTCAAACAACTGTCTGCCAGCGGCGAGATCGCGACAACGGAGGCCAGCAGCAAAGAGATGCAGTTGACAGTATGCTGAGCAGCTCAACGACGATCCGGGAGCAGTGCAACGAGCCCTGTGTGACGACTGGTTGCCTGCAGCGGAACGACTGCGCGGAATTCCTGCCTGCGAGGTTTGGTGAGTGCGGGACTTTCTTCTTCTGAGCTTTGCCAGGCTTTTGTTAGTGTCAGAAACAGAGCTGGTAGTTGTGGTTGTCGTTGCTGCCGGGTTAGTTTGCGGCAAGACAATAATAGGCAGTAGAGAAAGCAGCATTCAGAGCAGCCATGGATTTGAAGTCGTTGCGCAAACCGAAATTGTTGGAGCTTGCAAGAGAATTGGGTCTGGATGTCTCGGACAAACTCAGAAAACCAGAACTGATAAAGGCTATTCTTGAGTTAGAGGCTGAGGATGACGAGCTGTCGGAATGCCTTGAGACCATTGAAGAGAGAGAGACTGCAAAAAGACAGGAGCGCGAACTTAAAGAGCAAAAAGAAAAAGAAGAGCGCGAACTTAAAGAACAGAAAGAGCGAGAGCAACAAGAGAAAAAAGAAGAGCGTGACCGTCAACACGCTTTGGAAGTGAAGCGTCTCGAGATAGAGATGGAACGCGCTCGTAATGGAAGTCAGGCACACGGTGCAGGAGAACGAGTATTGTTCAAAATGACTGACCTGATGCGGCCGTTTAAGCTTGGAGAGGACATTGGTTTGTTCCTGGTTAACTTTGAGCGAACGTGCGAGAAGCAGGGGTTCTCTCGGGAAACGTGGCCACAGCGCTTGCTCACTTTGTTACCCGGCGAGGCGGCCGACGTAGTCGCTCGCTTGGATAGAGAGGAAGCAGAGGATTTCGACAAAGTAAAATCGAGTCTGCTAAAAAAGTACCGGCTGTCTGCGGAGGCGTTCCGTCGGAAGTTTCGGGAAAATGAGAAAGGCAAAAGTGAGTCATATACAGAGTTTGCGTATAGGCTTATGTCGAACATGCAGGAGTGGCTCAAAGAAGAGAAAGCGTTTGGTGACCACGATAAAGTTCTGCAGTGTTTCGGGCTAGAACAGTTTTATAGTCGGTTACCGGAGAACGTGCGATACTGGGTCTTGGATAGGCCAGACGTTTGTACGGTGGCTAAAGCCGCTGAGCTAGCCGAGGAGTTTGTGACGCGTCGGGCTCGCGGAGCTAAGGACGGTCAAAAGGGTGAATTTGGCTCGAAGTTTGAGAGGCCGAAGTTCACACCCATGAGAGCAAAGGGGAACACGCGTAGTGCGGATGCGAGTGGAAGCAGTGCGACCGAACCTAAGGAGACGGCGGCAGCCGAAGCCGAACGCAGAAAGCGGTTCGAGATGAGGCAAGCGCGCGTTTGTTATACGTGCCAGAAGCCGGGTCACTTTTCGGCGCAGTGTCCGGAAACAACACCAAAAGTTGTGTTTTTTTCAATAGGCAGCACTGACGAGAACATGAAGCTTCTCGAGCCTTACATGCGAGACCTCTTCGTGAACGGGAAAGAGTGCCGAGTGCTTCGCGATTCCGCAGCTACGATGGATGTAGTTCACCCGTCTTACGTAGAACCCCATATGTTCACGGGCGAGTGCGCATGGATCAAGCAAGCCGTGGAAGCTCATAGCGTGTGTCTGCCGGTAGCAAAAGTGCTTATTGAAGGACCTTTCGGAGCGCTTGAGACGGAGGCGGCAGTGTCATCTATGCTGCCCCCCCAGTACCCGTACCTATTTTCAAACAGGTCCGATCACCTCCTGCGCGAGAAGGGGCTTTTGTTTGGTGAAGCTAGTGTTCAGGCCTTAACCAGATCGAAGGTTCGGGAGCTCGCTGCAAAGGCGGTAGTTGCGGGGCCAACGTTATCAAACAACGAAAAAGGGTCAGAGGCGCAGCAAGCTTATATTCAGAGCACGCCCGAACTGAATAAACTTGAGTCTGTAACGTTAAAGGCGCCAGATACTGGAGAGGAAAATCCCGATTCGGGAAAGTTAGAAGAGCTATCTACTGATTTGCTCATCGCGCCTACGTCAGACGGACTTGATAGGTTGCTAAAAGTCAGCCGGTCGGCTTTGATAGCCGAGCAAAAAAAGGATGGCAGCCTGGAAAACGTGCGCTGCAATGTCAAAGAAGGTATCGCCAGGAAAACTGCGCGTTTTGTGGAAAGAGGTGGAGTCCTGTACCGGAAGTATCTAGACCGAAGAGGAGTGGAGTTCGATCAGCTGATCGTGCCTCAATGCTATCGTCAGGATCTGTTGCGCTTGTCGCATGGGGGTTCGTGGTCCGGACACCTAGGAGTTAAGAAAACTAAGGACCGTCTCTTGCAAGAGTACTATTGGCCAGGGTGTTTTCGGGACGCAGACCATTTCGTGAGGACATGTGACACTTGTCAGCGGGTGGGCAAACCAGGGGACAAATCGAGGGCGCCGTTGAAATTGGTACCTATCATTACGGAGCCTTTTAGACGGCTCGTTATTGATACTGTGGGACCTCTGCCGGTAACAGCCACGGGGTACAGACACATTTTGACTGTGATCTGCCCAGCGACAAAGTTCCCTGAAGCAGTGCCGCTTAAAGAACTCAGCTCAGTTGAGATAGTTAATGCACTACTGTCCATATTTGCGCGAGTTGGTTTTCCTGCGGAAATCCAATCAGATCAGGGCACAGTGTTTACTAGCGCTTTGACGACAACTTTTCTCGAAAGGTGTGGGGTAAAGCTGTTACACAGCTCAGTGTACCACCCACAGTCGAATTCCGTTGAGAAGCTCCACTCCGTCATGAAGCGCGTGTTGAGAGCGTTGTGTTTTGAACATCGAACTGACTGGGAGCTGTGTCTGCCTGGGGTGATGTTTGCTTTAAGGACCGCGCCGCATGCGGCTACGGGGTTTTCGCCAGCTGAACTGGTGTACGGTCGCTCGCTTCGATCTCCGCTTCGCATGCTTCGAGAATCGTGGGAAGGTAGGGGCGACGACCCAGTCGTGGTGGAGTACGTGCTTAAGCTCCTCGAACGCTTAAGAAGGGCACAGGAGTTGTCAGGTGAAGCAATGACAAAGGCCCAGCAGAGGGCCAAGGTTTATTATGATCGGACAGCCAGGGCCCGTCGTTTTGAGGTTGGCGATGAGGTCATGATATTACGCACATCGCTAAACAACAAACTAGACGTGCAGTGGGAGGGCCCAGCACGAATTGTTCAGAAACTGTCGGACGTTAACTACGTGGTAAGTCTGCCAGGAAAGCGGAAAGCACAGCAAGTTTACCACTGTAATCTGCTCAAACCTTATAGACAACGGGAAGCAGTGGTGTGCATGATGGTAAACGTTCCTGAAGAGCTTCCAGTCGAGCTTCCGGGACTAGGCTCAGTGACGAACAGGGAAGACACCGGTCAAGTCATTAGTGACCTTATCAGTAAAGCACCGCTGTCGCCCGAGCAGAAAACCGAACTACACCAGCTATTACAAGAGTTTCAAGGTCTGTTCTCTGAGAGGCCTGGTAGGACTTCGGTACTTACTCATGATATAGAACTTACCTCCCCAGAGCCAGTACGATCCAAGGCGTATCGGGTGTCACCCCGCCAGAGCGATATTATGGAGGCTGAGGTAAAGAAAATGCTACAGCTCGGTGTTATTGAGGCAGGTGAGAGTGATTATACCTCCCCTTTGATTTTAGTTGAGGTACCGGGCAAGGAACCTCGTCCTTGCGTCGACTACCGCAGGCTTAATTCCATCACTAAGGATCAAATTTATCCGATCCCTAACATCGAGGAGCGCCTTGAGAAAGTTAGTAGCGCTCAGTTTATTTCCACCCTAGATCTTGTCAGGGGTTATTGGCAGGTTCCACTTACAGAAGAGGCTAGTAGGTATGCGGCGTTCATTTCACCAATGGGAACATTCCGTCCTAAAGTGTTGAGTTTTGGTTTGAAGAACGCGCCATACTGTTTTTCAAGCCTCATGGATAAAGTGTTGCGGGGACAGCAAGAATTCGCTTTACCGTATCTAGACGACGTAGCGATATTCTCCGCATCCTGGTCTGAGCATATGACACACTTGCGGGCAGTGCTAACCCGCCTGCGCGAAGCGGGCTTGACAGTCAAGGCTCCTAAGTGCCAGTTAGCACAGGCCGAGGTTGTCTACCTCGGTCACGTGATTGGTCAGGGTCGTCGCCGCCCCTCTGAAATAAAAGTGGCCGCTGTGCGAGACTTTCCGCAACCGCGCACCAAGACCGATATTCGGTCGTTCTTGGGTGTCGCCGGCTACTATCAGAGGTACATCCCTAGGTACTCTGATATCGCGGCTCCCCTGACGGATGCTCTAAGAAAGACAGAGCCTCAAACAGTCGTCTGGGACGAGACCAAGGAAAGAGCTTTTAGCGCCCTAAAGAGTGCCCTAACAAGCCAGCCTGTGCTACGATCGCCAGACTATACAAAAGGGTTGATTGTTCAGTGCGATGCTAGTGAGCGAGGCATGGGCGTTGTACTGTGCCAACGGGAAAATGGAGAAGTAGAACACCCCGTCCTGTATGCTAGTCGTAAGCTGACCAGTCGTGAGCAGGCGTATAGCGCCACCGAGAAAGAGTGTGCGTGTCTCGTGTGGGCCGTTCAGAAATTGTCATGCTATCTAGCCGGCTCGAGGTTTATCATTGAGACGGATCACTGCCCTCTCCAATGGCTGCAGACCATCTCTCCCAAAAATGGCCGCCTCCTGCGCTGGAGCCTCGCTTTACAACAATATTCCTTTGAGGTGCGTTACAAAAAGGGGAGTCTCAACGGTAACGCCGATGGCTTAAGTCGAAGCCCCTAACGTAGGAATCAGCCTCAAAATTGTTTGTTACTGATGTTTTTCTTCCTGAGGCAGGATTTTTTTTAACATATTGCTTTTGTTTAGTGTTTCAAAGTGATGATATGCTTTCTAGTGCAATTTTTCAATTTGTGGACGCGTTCTGAGTGATGCTAGACTACTGTAAGGAACTAGGCAGTGGTATAAAAAGGGGAAAGAGCCTGGCAGGGCTTAGTGAGGGTTGTGCCGTGCTTGCTGACTGAGCGGTTGAGTTTCAGCGTAGTTCTAACGCTTGCCGGGAACGAGAACAAAAATGTGAACTCTCCCGAAGTCACTTTGCAGTGTCCCGTGCGAACCTGAACGAGAGAACGAGGCCTTCTCTGTGCGCTGCGCTCAAGAAACGTCGAGGGACGCCCGACTTCGGTTATGAGCATCATCGAGCGACATCCCTCCGGACAGCGGATGCAGTCCCCTGTCCATCGGGATCTCCTTCCCCCGGCGGGGCGGTCTGTTGCGTTTCGCCTGCGACACGTGGTTTTGCCGGCGCGACTGAGGCGGGGCGGCAGACATTTTGGCCCGATCGTCGTCGCCGCAACACTCATCGGCAGGTGTTTCCAGGCGCGACTGCGGCGATGCGACCGCAAAGGATCACCCTCTCATTCCAGTCATTGTGCCCGAAACAGGCGATGCCAAAGCAGGGATCATCCTCTCATTCCAGTCATTGTGCCCGAAACAGGCGATGCCAAAGCAGGGATCATCCTCTCATTCCAGTCATTGTGCCCGAAACAGGCGATGCCAAAGCAGGGATCATCCTCTCATTCCAGTCATTGTGCCCGAAACAGGCGATGCCAAAGCAGGGATCATCCTCTCATTACAGTCATTGTGCCCGACCGGCAGCGCTACAACAGGGTGCTACGAGATCGTGCTCGACAGGGTGCTACGAGATCGTGCTCGTCATGGTGCTACGGCATCGCTACGACAGTGTGCGTCACCATTAGCCCATTGTACATTCACGTGCTCGTCTTTTGAGGGGTTCCTTCTTGCCCTAAACTGCGAGAGTATAAAAACAGCTGCCCCCGGACGCCAAAAGGAGGGCTCCGATTTCTTCTGTTGAGTGAAGTGCTCTCCCGTCTCTCTACTTCGGTCAAACCTGACCGCCAACTCTTTGCGATGTTAAAATAAACAAGTTGTTTCGTTGTTACCAGTCGACTCATGCTTTGCCGGGACCTTCGGATGCTTCCAATTGTACCCCAGGCCGCCAGGCCAACGCTACCCTTGGGGCTTGCGACCCAGGTACAACCACGGGCGTCAGCGCCGAGTTCCCAACCGATCGCGCCAGCGGTGCGATCCAAACACCATCCACCGCCAAATTTTGTGAGTGGTGGCGCTGGCTAACACTCCCAGGGTTACCTCTAGTAGCAAAACATAAATACACAAGAAAGTGGATGGAAAAAAGGCGTCGCGGTAGTTCAATTGGTCAGAGATTCGCACGTGTAATGCGAAGACGTGGGATCGTTCCACACGTGCGGCAAGTTGTTTTTTATCTGCTTTCATTGCTATTAGTTTATCATTTCTTTAATTCAATTATTAAGTACAAGTAATTTTCCCTATGTTGCCTTCAGTGTCTGTTTGTTGGCTTCTCATGATATTTTAATAGAGATCGGGCCCCTCGGTTAGCCCCCTTTCTTCTCGTTTATGTGTATGTGTGCACATACATACATACATACATACATACATACATACATACATACATACATACATACATACATACATACATACATACATACATACATACATACATACATACATACATACATACATACATACATACATACATACATACATACATACATACATACTGAACGGCTTAATTTTTATTCGCCAGATTACAAGGAGCTAACAAACAACGACACGAAGGACGACATACCAGAAAACACAATTCTGTTAGGCGGAAACACAAACACGAAGCCCTTTTCCAGCATTTCTGTCATTCACAGAGCAGCCGTGGCCACGGAGATTTGAGCGCACCCATACGCGCAAATCTCGCATGCCATAAAGCGGCGCCCCGGTTCCTTGCAAACACCGCTAGATGGTGTTCGCCTCCGCTGCGTCGTGGCCCACGCAAGCGGCCGCGTTTCCCACTAACCATTACGGTTACATAAGGTGCAGTTGTTGGGAAGCATGCGAAGCAGTCAGGGTTCTTGGAATGATATCGCGTTCCACTCTTAAAGGCGAAACTTAATGGTCCTTTCAAGTTTTTTACCGGAAAGCGCTTGCGGCGAACGCTATGCGAGAAGGCGAGCTTTCTGTTTTTTTTTTTTTTACAGCGAACTGTTTATGGCTAGGGTTCAGCGCATTTTTGTTCTGCGTGTGAAAAAAGCGTGAGCTGATCGCGGAGATCGCGCAATACCGGGCCGACCCACGGCGGTGGTGAACCAAGCTTTAAGCACTTCGTCAACTTGCAAAAATAAGTCTAATATCCTGGGTTCAAATTCAACCCGTATCAGATATTAAGCTGACGTCGGCCATGTCTATGTTCGCACTGCCCTTGACAGCAATGAAAAAAGCTGGATTCTTGCTCAAATGAAAACTGTCTATTACCTGCAGAGCGTCGGCGTGAAGCGTTCTGCCGAGTCGCTGCCTTCCTCGGCTGCGTCTCTCGTTCGTCCCTCGCGTTTCTGTGGTTCGCCGGGCCTCCGGCTCTTCTTTCTCGACTAGCTCGAACCCCCCGTGTCCACCCGAGGGTCTCCTCTTACAGTCCCAGGAACCATGGCAGGGCATCGGTGCGATGAGTCTTTCCTCGTGTTTACTTAAGGGTCTCTTGCGGGCAGCAAAGTACCATGCTCGTGATCGTGATCTACGAGATTGCGGCGGTGGAGCACGCTGCCTGACGGGTCAGCGTAAAATGCGTGACGGCTAAATTATGAGAGTGCGCTCCGCTCACACGGCCTACCCAAAATTTGCGGCTGTCCTCAGGTGCACGTGTCCGTCGATGTCGATCCCTCGGTGTCCAAGGCGCCGTCTGTCATGCTTGTTCAGAGATCAAATTGCGTGTTCGATGACCCGTTGTCTTCCTTCTTGCGTTTGGGTCAGTATCGCTGCGAGTCCGGTTTGTGATGCGTCGACGTGTACTTGCGTTGGGCAGTCTGAACAGAAGTCTGCCTGTAGCGGAGGATTCTTAAGCGCTCTCTTGATTTCGTTCATGATTTCCTGGTGTGCTCCCGTCCAGATGAATGGCACATCCTTCGAGACCAGTTGACGCAGTGGGTGTGTGAGTTTCGAAAACTCTGGTATGAACTTCCGGTATACTGGTTAGCAAATTGCAGAAACGAATGCAACTTCTTCGCGCTTCTCTCAGGCTCAAACTTGTCCACGGCTGCGACTCTCACCTCGTTTAGGGTTCGACCATCTGCGGAGATACGTCGCCCAGAAATGAGACTCGGTCTCGGACAAGCTGACGCTTCCTGATGTCCATCTTCAAACCGTTCACGATGACCCTACTAAGCGCCTCGTCGAGTAATTACGGCGCTTCAGGGACCGTAGCTGCTCCCTGGCCGACGTCGTCCATGTAAGTGGATGTTCCCTTTAAGCCATCAAACATGTTGCGCATTATTTGCTTCATGGTCTGCGGAGCCTTGCAAAATTCAAAGGCCATCCGTAGGTACTCGTATTTCCCGTCTGGCGTCACGAACGTGGTCTTGTGAATGTCGCTAGGTTTCACTCGCACCGTGAGAATGGCCGACTTCACGTCCAAGGCAGTGAAGTACTTTGAACCGTCCCTCATGATGTCGTCAATTACATCTTCCATGATTGGCATCGGGAAAGGTGGATTGATGGTTTTCTCGTTCAATTTTCTCTAGTCGTGCACCATTCGTCTGGGCGTGGTGGGGTGGCGTGGTTGATCCACTACAATGGTAGGCGCGCTGTACTAGGTCTGGCTCGGTCGGATGATCCCTTTAGCTAGGTAGTCATTGACCTGTTCTCTCATAAACTGGCGGTCCGCGGGGCAGGATCTATGTGGCCTTGACACGACGGGAATATCGTCCCTGCGATCGATGCTGTGCTCAGCGTGAGTGCAGAGCCCCAGCGCGTCCTTCCTCGTGGTGAACGCCTTATGGTGACGATGAAGAATTGAGCGCAGCTCATCTCGTTCGTCGGCGTCTACGTCGCGGGACATTTCGGATACTGCCTCTTCAATCTGATTAGTTTAATCTTCGTCAGGACCAGGGGCCTTCGTGTTCAGCTGTACGAAGCCGATATCACTCGCCGGTAGTTCGTCTAGCTAGGACCCTGCGATTGCTAAAGGCTGTTATTAGGGTCTCTCCGATGCGATGCGCACTGTGTGCGCTTGGTGCTTGACCCGATGGCTCACTCACCGATGGCTGAACGGGGACAAGGGTGACGTCGTTAGTGAGGTGGAACGTGACGTCAACATTCGCAGCGCGGCGCCAGTCCGAACCAAGAATCAGGTCCATGGCACCTGGAAAGGGCGCGATTACTGCCTCCTCGAGCCGCACGGTGGATGTTCCGACGGTCACGTTCAGAGTCGCCACTCTCGCCGGTCTGATGCTCCGGTCGAGCACTTCTATCGTTTTGGGAGACGTCCAAGGTCGGGGATGAACCTCAGGGCCCACGCAGCTCTCGCCGAGAACGGAGACGTTGGAGCCGCTGTCTATGCAGACTCTGACCGGTCGGCCCTCAACAAAGCCCTTCACGATGGGCAGGGTGCCGCCCGTCGATTGCAGGAAGCAGTTGGCTTGCCAGGATGTTGTGCCGGCGTTGCCTGCGTCATATCTGGCTTCTCGGCGTCGTTCCGCGTGCATTGTGGCCTCTGTCTTGGGTCTGGTGCACTCCCTCGACAAATGTCCCATATTGCCGCAGTTAAAGCAGGCTCGCTCGCGCAGCTCGAACTGGTTCTCGGTGTTCGCGCCGCATTGACGGAGCGCTCGGCTCGGGGCGTCCGTCGTCAGCTGCCGCTCTGTTTTCGTAGCTGCTCCTCATTTGGCTTCGTTGGCTCTGTTGTCCAGGTTGAGATTGTCGGAACTGCGCTGTTTGCGTCGTTATTGCTTTACGCCACCTGGTGTCGAGCAGCGCTGCGCGGTCTATCAAATCAATGACGCTGCTGCAGGGCTGTGCAGCGAGAGGATTCGCCTAGGTATCGTCTTCGATCCCGCTGAGTATCAGCGAAGTTCTCTCTTAATTCGCAAGCGGGTAGGGAGACTTGTTCAGTAGAACATTTTTAGAGTACACGTACTCCACTAGGGTCTCCGAATTGCGCAGTTTTCGTGAAGCTTGCAGGTCCAAAAACTCTTGCATTGTGAGCTTCCGGTCGAAACGAGAGGCAAGTGCTTCCTTCCAAAGGTCCCACGTTTCACAAGCCATGCCGTAAGAGCTGTGCCAGTCCTTGGCGGCACCCTGCAGCCGGGTTGCCACCGTTGCAAGCGTGAATGATGGGGACCAGTGGGCCAGTGCAGCAACGCGTTCCATCTGCGTGATCCACGTTTGGACATTTCGTTGTATATCACCGTCGTACTCGGGGATGGCGGACGCGGTATCGCTCATAGACTGGATCAGCACGGGCGGAGCTGGCGCGGACGTTCTCGACAACGCTTCCGTCATCTGCAGCTGCGCGCGTGCGAACATGGCCATGATTTCAGTCATGCTTGGCGTACCCTCTGGAGCTGTGGCGGTGGTGTTCTCCGGCGAGGGCTGCGGAGGTGCGCCACGGTTGTCTTCTGCAGGCCGTTGGGTCGCTGCCGTAGCGAGGGCTTGGATCCCGTCGAAACGTTGGGAGCCCGCTCCGTCCCCAGCTTGCGCCTGCGTTGGCTTCGGTGCCGCCGTTGCGTCACTCGTAGCGTGTGACCCGCGTTGCTGGGTTAGAAGCCGTCGCAGTTGGTCAACCTCGGCACGCAGACTCTTGATCGTAGCCGGCGCCTTTGAGTCCGCTTTTTCGTGGTCGTCGCCGTCAGCTACTGTCTGGCTGGTCGTTGAGTCGGAGGACGTGTCCAGCAAGGCCTGGAGGCGAGTGTTGTCGACTTGGAGACGGGTCACGAGATCGTCCTTGCGACCGCTGCACGGAAGTCCACGGATTCTCAGCTCGTCAGTCAGCTGTTGCTTTTTCAGGGCGCGGAGAACGTCGCGGACAGATGATTTCACTGGTGACCGATGAATGTGGACTCCGAGCTCACCGATGGCGTTCTGCTGGGCTCCGTGGTGGCCGTTCGTTCTTCGTTCGGGAAAGACGCGTCTGCAGATCCTGTCAGCTGCGCCATGACAGCAATGAAAAAGGCTGGATTCTTGCTCAAATGAAAACTGTTTATTATCTGCAGAGCGTCAGCGGGAAGCGTGCTGCCGTGTCGCTGCCTTCCTCGGCCGCGTCTCTCGTTCGTCCCTCGCGTTTCTCTGGTTCGGCTGGCCTCCGGCTCTTCTCTCTCGCCTCGCTCGAACCCCCGTGTCCACCCGAGGGTCTCCTCTTACAGTCCCAGGAACCATGACTGGGCATCGGTGCGGTGAGTCTTTCCTCGTGTTTACTCAAGGCTCTCTTGCGGGGAGCTAAGTACCATGCTCGTGATCGTGATCTGCGGGATTGCGGCGGTGGAGCACGCTGCCTGACAGGTCGGCGTAAAATGTGTGACGGCTAAATTAAGAGAGTGCGCGCCGCTCAAACCCTCTCTTTATCGGCGTTCGAAGCGCTTTCGTATCTACATTCATTCCCTTCCGCCCTACCATGGTGACGGAACAATCGAAACGTCCCGCTAGTCTAGTTTCCTCCAGCTCCTCGGGGCGGCGGTCCACGCAAATGTTTGTAAAAAGTCGCAGTGAATGAGTTCGTACCTTTGTTCAAAATTCCATGTTCACCTCTATGTCGTGTGCTAAACAGCTTCTCTGGTCATCCACCTTCACAAAGTGCATGAATTTTTTTTTCTTTTTTCGCCGTCGCTGCCGCGGAAGACGGCGAGCCTTCTTGTTTTGTTTACTGGGATAGCAATTATATAGACAATCTAGGCGCATTTCTACTGTTGCCGCCGGCGTCGCCGTGAGGCTCCGTATAAAGTGCAAGGACAACAATATTGTTACGGGGACGTTGGGAGTATAAGACTGCATTTACAATGTATATACATGGAGAGTCAATGGGGTTGAAATGGCTGACTAGCAACAACACGCAGCAGTCAGCTTCTCGCGATCTTTTTCTTCCTGTCTCTCTCTTCTTTCATCCTTCTGTAACAATATCGCCGCCGCGCACCGTATGCTGTAAGTGCGAGTGAAAACGTGCGACGGTCAGCCGGTGATAGCAGCCCAATCTCGGGTACGCAAGCGAGGAAAGCGGGGAGGAAGCGCGCCGTCTTCCGTCGAGCGCAAGGCTCCGGGGGAGGGTAGGGAGGGGGTGGGCGTTCTACTCCAGGCGGCCGAGTGCGCCCGCCCGGGCCGCTGTATCTTGAAAGCCATCGGCAACGAGGTCGGAAGCCGCCCGTAAGCTTTTTCGCAGCTTAGTTCGCGTTGATTCCAGACGCAGCACGAAGGTCAGTCCGCTTGCTGCTGCTGCCGCGCTTCCTCACTCCAGCATTTTGACAGCGAGTTTCGGCGGTCATCTACAGAGATGTGTTCATGTTCGCTTGTGCCTGAATGACACCATGCTTGTTAATTTAGAAAGTATACCTACGTCTCCAAGTTTATACGGCAGATAAAATCATTATCATTAGTTCGTATAGCTGTCCATTAGTTTGGCATCGCAATCGACAGCCCGCCGTGGTTGCGCAGTGGCTATGTTGTTGGGCTGCTGAGCCCGAGGACGCCGGATCGAATCGCGTCCGCGTCGGCCTCATTTTGCTGGGGACGAAATGCGAAAAACACCGGTGTACTTAGATTTAGCTGCACGTCAAAGAACCCCAGGAGGTCGAAATTTCCGGAGTCCTTCACTATGGTGTGCCTCATAATCAGTAAGTGGTTTTGGCACGTTAAACGCCATAATTTTTTTAATCGCAATCGACGCTTCGGCTTTCCGGCGAAACTTCGATTTCTTTTTTTTTTTCTTACGCCCGTTTGGTCAGCGCCACCGCTGCAGCGTAAGCGCGGACGTCTTTCATTGTCCGCAGCACTCTACGTTCGCTCTTCCATTCTTAGCTGCGCTCCTTCGCTCGGTTACGCCGAGGGACACCGCTGACGCCCGTTGCAGCAACGGGCGTCTGAGAGCTGCGCTCGAAAACAACTACGAAAGCGTGGGTTCCTATCCCACCTGCGGCCAGTTGATTGTCATCCACATTTATTTCCATTCACTTAAGAACTACAAACAAGTTTTCCCTGTAATGTCCTTCATGTCACTATTTTGCTCCTTTATGATCTGAGTATATATATATATATATATATATATATATATATATATATATATATTAGTCATATCATAAGAAGCCAACAAACACTTGACACCAAGGAAAACATAGGGGAAATTAAATGTGCTTAATGAATGAAATGAAGAAACGATAAACTCGCGGAAATCAAAGCGGATGAAAAAAAAAACTTGCCGCAAATGGGAACCGAACCCACAACCTTCGCATTTCGCGTGCGATGCTCTATCAATTGAGCTACCGCGGCGCTGATTCCCCATCCACTTTCTTGGGTATTTATGTGTCCGAGTAGAACCCTGGGAGTGTTAGCCAGCGCCACCACACATAGACCTTGGCGGCGGACGTGGAACGTCCTTTTCCGCCGCAGGCGTCACGAGAACGTGATCTTTTTGGGTGAAGGCAACTGGTCAATAAACCCACACATGCTACCTGAAGGCACCAATGTTGCCGGATTCGAGACCCTCGTTATCTAATAAACGAGAAGAGAAGGGGTTGACCGAGGGGCCCGATTTTTATTTGTCATATCATAAGAAGCCAACAAACACTGACACGTTCGCCGCCAAGGTCTATGTGTGGTGGCGCTGGCTAACACTCCCAGGGTTCTACTCGGACACATAAATAACCAAGAAAGTGGATGGGGAAACAGCGCCGCGGTAGCTCAATTGGTAGAGCATCGCACGCGAAATGCGAAGGTTGTGGGTTCGGTTCCTACCTGCAGCAAGTTGTTTTTTCATCCACTTTGATTCCCACGAGTTTATCGTTTCTTCATTTCATTTATTAAGCACATTTAATTTCCCCTATGATGTCCTCGGTGTCGGTGTTTCTTGGCTTCCTATGATATGACTAATAAAAATCGGGCCCCTCGGTAAACACCCTCTCTTCTCGTTTATATATATATATATATATATGTGTGTGTGTGTGTGTATACATACATACATAATTGCATCTACAGAACACACGCTTATCCAAATGTAAACTTGTAGCGTTCAAACACGATAAATATGCCCAACGTAAACCGCAGTGTATTGCACACACTATACACAGAAAATAACTCGTCCTGCACGCAGTGTTTCTCAAAGAATACTTGATTTCACCCGTAAACGACGCGGTCCCGTTCCACTGCTGTATGATCAAACGGTACCGACGACGCCAGGTTGTGCGTTCGCAAGCGACTACTGATAGGCAAGCGGGCACTGACGTCTTCAAATGGCCATTCTTCGCTGTGCGTCGACGCTGCTCCACTTCACATTTGCATATCATCATCGCCGATAATTTCAATGCTCCTCGCCGTGGGTGGGGGTACCCTGGGTCCAGTGAGCCATGGACGTCTCATCCTCGACACTATCACCAAGGACAAGTCTGCCTAAGGACACGCCTCCATGCCTACGCGATGCTGCACCCACCCACGCATGCCACCGTATTTACCTGACCTGGCTTGGTTAGGCCATCAGACAGTTAACTGGTTTCTAGAACCTGACGGCTGGGGTAGTGATCACCATCCCATTCTGCTCGGCCTAGCCCCTCAGGAAAGCTGCCGCCTCCGACGCCAATCTAGGGTGATCGAATGGCACACGTTTCCTGCTTCGCTAGCAAGGGACTCTCTCTGCCCACTCTGAGACCCCATCGCAATGTTGCAAGTGGCGGTCAACACAGCCACTTTATCGTCATTGGTTTAGGACTCTCGTCCGGCACCAGATATACGGCTTCTGGAGCTTTGGGCACAGCGTCGCCTGGTAGAATTCATGTCACCTGTCACCCAGAAGCCGTGGAGGCTTAACTCCGCCACCGTCAGCTGCGGCCAGACGCCAAGTACGCCGCATCTCGTGTCAAGGCTGGTTGGCGTGTCTCCAGCCTCAGTCTGGAGAACAGCACTCTAACGATGGAAGGTGATAGACGCTCTCCTGGCTCAGGTTCCAGAGCGTGCCTCGCGTCCCGGAAAGCCGCAGATGCCTTTGCATTTGACATGCTGCAGGTATTATATCGCGGCTGTGATACGTGACCACCTGTGGTCTCCAACACATTGACGTTTCCGCCAAATGCAGGGGCCCTGCCACCAGCGGACGTTATCTTGGGACGCAGTCTCCGTTCACGGTGGCTGAATTTCTCGCTGCAACAGACCAAGCAAAACTGAAGACTGCCCTGGCTATTGACTGTGTCACCTATGAGGCGTTTAAGAACCTAGAAGGGGCCACCTTGGAAGCTGTTCTCAGCTAATTAAATCCTGCATGGCTGTCAGTAGAAGTACCGGAGCACTGGCTGCAAGCAGCTATAATCTCCATCCGAAAGACCGGCACACCTCATGACAACATATGAAATTTTCGACCAATTTCTCTGACGTCTACTTTGTGGAAATTGTTGGAACGTATGGTGGCTGCCCGTCTCCAGTGGTGGCTAGACGTACATCAGTGGTATTATCCGTCGCAAGTTGTCACCTTGGTGCTGAGGACGGCCTAGATCACTTATCCTCTATGATTATGATTGGTGGCCGATCGACCCGAGTCAGGTCCATTCTCGGCGTGGACGTGCACAAGGCATATGACAACATCAGCCGCGCTGCCCTCGTTGAAGTGCTATGCTGGATTCACTTACCCGCACACACATGCATACACCTTCCTTACATCTCGTGAATTTGCCATCCGCGTCCACAAACATCGTATGCGATCTTTTCGGCAACATCGCGGTGTACCGCAAGGGCAAGTGCTAGCCCCCGTGCTTTTCAACATTAGCCTCCAACTCTAAGCATGGCGCTTGGGCGACATTCCTAAGACGCACGCACTCATTTATGGGGATGACATCACAGTCTGGTCCGTCCACTCGTCTCTCTAAATTCAAGCCACAAGATTGCAGCTCGCTCTTACACTTACATATCAATGCTCACGTTCTCGTCTCAAAAAACGGCTCTACTTCGTGTAACGAATGCACGCGGTCGCCGTACGTTTAACACCTCCCCCCCCCCCCCCCCCAGCACCCTGTCTTTCTGCGCATAGCTGTCCTCGGATATTTTACCTTTCTCTTCTTTTTCTTTTCTTTTCATTTTGCCACATTGCCAGTTTAAAATGTATATATCATGGACCTGTCTTTTTCTTAAAATATACCCAAGGTTTCAACTCGCAAAAGCTGCCTCTTAATTTTACGGAACTGCACGTGTGTGCTGCTGAGTGTCCTCTTACTTATTTTATGCCTTTCATTACTCGCATGCGGAACTTCAAAAATGCTCGCGCCATATTTGACTGTTTCAACTTTCGTTGGTGCCTGTTCGTGCACTTATTTGTCCTTTCCGTGAGACGTGAACCAACCGCAGCTCGCAAAGGCGACAACTTCTCTCTTAAGTTCGTAAGAATGAAGGAAAAAAACACTTCCATTATCAAAACATGGCAGGCTTTCTAGCGAAAAAAAGCCCGCCGGCATTTTCAATCAACCTTTTTCAATAAACTGCACAAAATTTCTCGCATGTTTTCGCACCATTCGCAAGTACTGTCTTCAGCGACCCACCCCATGATTTCAATGAGTTTCATGGTGTGCGATACTTGTTCCTTTCTTCGTTCCTTCTTTTTCTTTTTGAGTGTCTAACAGTGTTTAACATAGCTTCATTATGCGCAGCTTCATTATGCATTGCCACGAAATGTGTCGTCGCTGGAGATTTCGTCATCCCTAAAAACAAGATTTGAGCATGACTGTCGTTCAGGGGTGAAAAATACATGCAGCAATGCGAAGGCAATGACACGAACTTCGATCCGATGTGAACAACAGAATCTCGCAAAAATATCTGTGCTGTGACAAAATAAACAAAGATATGAAAATAATTGTGATAACATTGCACTTTCACGTGCTATATGAAAGCACAAAACCTGTAGTGCGTATGATAATGTCTGTGGGGGCGCATTTAAATGACGGGTGTACGAGAAGAATCCTCACACACGGCAGGAGCTACAGGCTGCCATTACCCAGCACACTGCACAGATAACTCAAGCAAACCTTCACCGGATGTTCAAAAATATGCAGCATCGTGTGCAGCCTTGTCTTCAACCCGGTGGTGGACATTTTTTAGCATCTCCTGTAGTGATCACTGCTCTGCCAAGGTTAAAACTTGAAATTTTATGACCACAATTTTCAATGAGCAGTTACTTCTAGGCTGCCCTGTGTAACAAGCATGTCACGTGCGGCGGCATCTGCGCATGCGTCTCTACTGTGGTGCCCTTTTCTACGCGCGCGCATTCTTTGAATAAACGTTCTTCCTATGGTCGCACTCCTGCTTGATACACCCTGTATTACGTCTGCAGACTTTTTTTGAAAATCTGCGGAAGTTTTGCGCGTTTCTCGCATGCTTTAAGATCGCTGCCTCGGCTTACCACAACACTGGCCTCGGCCCGGCCTCACTTGATATGCGGATGCCTCGATGCGTGTAACTCACCTGTAAAGAGAAATAAGCTTAACGTAAGCACTGTATGGCGAGACAAAAAGAAATTACGAAGGGGAACGGTACGAACAACAACACATGTACATAGTCAGAGGGTAACGCGAAAGAAAGGCTGTCATTCTGAAGGCAGAAATGCTAACCGTAACAGAAAATAGATGGTTTTCTCCCGTGCACATGGGTAGGAGGAGGAGTGGGGGTGTACATGAGGGCGAGCTAAAAAAGGAGTAAATAGAGAGAGAGAGAGAGAGAGGAACCGAGATCGCATACATGCGAGCATAGTCGGGCAAGATCGCCGCACACGATCACAGCCCAGAATCACACGCAGTGCAATACAAGGGGCGAGCTCCACTACTGGAAGAGCTGGCAGCGCCATCGGCGTGACTTGGTGTGAGGGATCACGTGGACACAGCGGGCGCGTCGGCTGCTTCGGAAGCGCCAAAGCGAGCTGAAGACGAAAGTTTAATGTCCCACCTGGGCTGCGGTTCTGATTACCTGGGGATATTTTTTTTTTTCGTTTTGGGTGTCTGCTTGACAACACTTGGAAGCACCCTAGTACGTAGTGGCTGCCTTCGAGGGCGTCCAACACGGTAGGCTACCGCTGCTCGGTGCCACCGTGCTGGACGTACGCAAAGGATCTCGGCGTTCACGCGTACCCGCAGGGCAAGATGCTGCGTGAAGCTTGGGTAGCGAAACTTAGAGCCGGAAAGCAGTCATCGGCTGGAACTCGGGTGTGCAGCAAGCACGCGGAAGACTTCTGATACGGCGTCGGGGCTGTGATGTACAGTGATTAGCAGAAAGCGCGCGCTACCCGGCTAATGTCATGACGCTCTTATCTGTCAACTTGTTCGTACTGGCAAATTCACTGGAATAGAAAGGGAACGGTAAGAAGCACATTAAGATAAGGCATGGCATATGCTAATGTTTGTTTTAGCCCCAAACAATGAATGCAGTGTATTAAGAAAAAAAAAGCAACGGTAAATTTCTCGCTGAGAAGACTGAGACGACTGAGAAGACAATAATAATATTGAAACGTCCAAGAATTCAGAAGAAAGGAAAAAAAAGGTTGAATCGTCGCGACGACACATCACAAGCAGCCGTAGGCGTCCAAGTCCCTAGATATAACAAAATTATTTTTTAGCAGCTCTGATTGATTCCACGCAACAATAGTTGCTTGTGTACGGTCGAATGTTCATATGCTGCGGCCTAAAGCTCACGGCATGGCGTGAAAGATTGTGCACGGACATGTATGCAGACGCGCAGTCGGTCGCTGCGAACTCGTGTGATCGCTGCATTGAGGGTTCATTCTGTTACGCTCCATTTGATTATGCAGACAGCCCACTATAAGAACGTATTTCACACAGTTTGTTCTGAGTTGTTGCCTACCTTTCACGCAAGTGTTCGGGGGACTCCATCGTGGCGACCGCGCGCAGTGGGCGTTCACTGTACGTGTCGGATAAAAGATAGCATCTCTAAACCGTTCTGTGCATTCTCTTTGCCCAGCATAATTATTTTGACGGTGAAGAATTTTTGTCGTTTCGAGAGTACTTACAGAAATGTCCAGGAGGGCCCCCGCGTGGTATCTTTAGTGGGCGCCGATAGCCAAATCTATATGTCGAGCGAGCCGCGTTATCCCTCATACTACGCAAGCGAGCCGCCTCCGACGGATGGCGACTCCGTACGTCCTCGCCGCCAATACGTTAATTCAGGTTAAAACCGCATATGCCTATCTGTCGTACTTAAAATTGTAGAAGTGCCTCATTCCCCTTCTGGTTCGACGCCTTTGAGCTCGGCAATCCAAAATTATTTATTCTCATAATGATTTGCGATAAACCCGAACAAGCGCAGTATCTAACACTCATCTATGTACACTGTACAATGTACCCTGTAAACTCATTGGCACCAATAAAGGCACTTTCAGTGTACAACGCCCACCATTTCACCCTTTCCGGGCGTGAGAGTGTGAGTTACAGACCGATATGTACACTTAAAGACATTTAAGGGTGGAAACTGGTTCACAGTATATCAAGGAAAGCCACGCAGAACGCGTTCAATAGTCCCCTTGTGACCACGGTCATGACAAGTGGTGTTGTCGGTCATTCTAATACGAAGCGCAAGAAGCTGATCAATTCAACAACACAAAAGCAAATACCAGTTTCCCACTATAGCGGGAAGCGCTACAACAAAGAAACGATAATGGCCTTTAAGTATCAACTTTCAAGTATCAACATATAGCCGCAGAAAGAACCAACCGTTCTTTCTGCGTTGTTCCAACCGCAGCAAAAAGAAATAAGCACTCGCACAAAGTGATTGTACAAGAAACGACTAAGATATACACTTAGTAAGGAAAGATGTCGTGCGCGCACCTATTCTCCGTCGCAGGCAAACATTAAGCTAATCGACAACGAAGGCAGCATTCCTCGTACTCGACAATAAACCAACCCTGCTGGTGACTGCATATTTTCATTTCTGCATGTGCTTTATAACCGGACACACCACTCACTTAAGTGAATAAATAGCAGAATCACTGCTAGATTTCGAAGATCGAGCGCTCTCTACACCTCATGTATGCATCCAAGCGTCCACCGAACATGCGCTAGACAATAATCCAAAGTGCGGCTGCAACTAGATGTATACGCAGAGCATGCCGTTGACTTTCAGGCAGGCCGCATAGGTGACAGCGCGATGAATACAGAACATCCCATCGCGCTAAAGAGAACGGGAAAACAATTGTTTGCGAGTCTCCTCATAGTCGGTGCAACACGTCCCACCATGCGTCACAACATGAAATCGCCTAACTCCAGCCGCAAGCGACGTTTTATCTATGACGATTATAACAATAATCATCATCAGCCGACGTCCAGTGCAGGATAAAGGTCTATCTGAGCTACTTCCTATGGCTGGTGTCCAAATTACCGCACCAGCGATGATTGCCTCTGAATGACCGAAACAGATCTCGAAGGCTATACTTTTACGTATTTAACAGGGATTGGCGGGCGAGTTGGTTATCGATATTAGAGTGCATCATGTAACCGCGCAAACAGCAAGTGTGTTTCTTTCTTTGTCCCTTGTTGTTTGCGCGGTTACATGATGCATTCTAATATACTTTTACAAGCTGCATGCGCCGGAAGTGAATGCCCAGCCAGAAACACGTCATGTGCGCCATGTTTTAGACGGCTCCTATAACATATATCATGCGTGAACCGACGATAGGCTGCGCCTGCAAATTTTCTAATCTCACCGTACAATCTGTATCGCCGGCCGTCCTCGATTGCATCTCCTTACACCAGAAACTATTATGTTGCTATAATAGATGATTGATCATATGCTCCATTCATTACGGTGTCAGCCGAATCCTACGTCTTCCTCTTAATCTCAGCGGCAATGTCATCTGCATCCGTGTGCTCTCTAATCGATGCTTCCTGTGCCCCCTAAGAACTGCTTCTTAGCCGGGCTGTGTCAGTTTCAGTTTCAGTTTATTATTCTTTAAGTACAATGAAGAGACAATTGGTACAATCGGTACAATTAAATACAATTTGTAAGAGACAATATACAGACGCGGGTCTTTTGGTCAAATGCATATTCGCTGCTAAAACAATACACATAAATCAGTGCACGCCTCGCGTCGTCGTAAATGCTTGCTACCTTTCTTTCTGTGTCCTTTTCGAGCAATATGTATTTCCTCCTGCCTTCCATTTTTTAGCGTTAAACGTATATTTTCTGTAATATAACTCATAACATATTGTATTTACAAAGTGTTCTGTGTCCGCCTAGTCGCTCATCTGCCGTTGAGCTGCTGCTATGCAGCTTTTATCCTGCCATCCTAACAACAGATGAACATCAGTGTACTTATGGGGTAAATAAAGTTCTTATGTCTAATTGGTAGCAACCCACGTCGGCTTATGTGAAAATCCTCGCATTCCACAGTGCTCCAAATTGTAATCACTCCTAAGGTGATAACGTAATATATATTTCTTTCTACCAATAACTATTTCGACTGCACGACTAGGTCCCAACTAATAGATTATGTTTGCTCTGCCTTCAGCATAAACCGTTTCCTCCACTGTGTAGGGAAAAGAAAAACGACACTTTGAGCTATCTACACGTAAACTTTCCCGAACAAGAATTTGGTCGCCAGGCTCAGCACACTCGTACATGTTCGTCCGTCACTAATTTTCTTCGTCGCATAGACTTATATCACGCGAGCCGCTACTCTGTTTTTCGCTGTTCCTGCAAGTGATCTTTTCTTGCAATTCCGACATTGTAATAAGGCGGCAGCCATGATATCTAATCTGATGCGTACTGTAAAGCGCTGACAGTATACGATCAGTGTTTTCTTTCGGAGAACGTACTTGCCAGAGAGAGAGAGAGAGGCAAGTGAAAGACAGTGACGTTAACCATACCTTGTAATGGGAAACAGAGTACGAAAGACACGAAAAAAAGGAAGGGGAAGAAAATAAACACCGATGATTGCGATACTCCCTAATGCGAATATTGAGCAGCTGTTTAGGTGTTTTGAATTCGCGATATATTGTGGCAAATAATTTCATTCTGAATGACAGGTTCCTCTCGGCGGCGGCACTGAGTCTTGCTCGGACAGCTGGTTTAACGGCAGCGGCAGAGAAATCACTTCATCAGTTGCGTCACTCATCGGTGGACGTGCTCGCCGCATGTCTGGTCACCGCCGTAGAGCCCGTCTCGTGCGGCACCACGCTATCCTCCTGACCCTTTCGCCATACTTTCCTCCTCCGCTTTCCTCCTCATGCTTCTACAACACCCTCCTCCTCCGCTTTCCTCCTCGCGCTCTCTTCGCTATCACCGTCTTTTATCCCCAGCTGCGCTCGGCGTTCGCTCTTTCATCCTTCGCTGTACTTGTTCGTTCGGTTACGCCGAGGCTCGACGCCGACGCGAAACGCAGGAACGGGTGCCTAAGAGCTGCTCTCTAAAAATGCATGATTAACATATGGCAGTCAAACAGTTTCTCATGTCGGCACGTAGTCGCACGAAGTGTCAGATAGACATACATCACAAAGTGCAATACGGTAGATTGCAGTATACCCTAAAGCATGTTTCACATAAGAGCAATTTGGCCCGAAAGCGGCGTGGCGGCCGTCACTTGAGCTGCGAAACCTGCTTTTTGAGCAGCGTGCGAAGCATTTGGAAAAAATTGACTAGCGGCGGAGGACGACGACGAAGTGTCTTTTGATACAGCGCTGTTCTTTCTAGCTCCGGTTTATTTCTGTGAAAACCTGAGTTCATCCGCTGGTCCTCGCTCCCTGCTCGGTCGTGATGGAAGTGGACGACCCTGCACGTCTGCCGGCGACGGCGGCGTCAGCGGTGGCCGCCTACAGGAAGCGGATGGATCAGCAGAGCGACACCGACAGCGAGGACACCCATGTCTATTCTCTCAGCAGTGAGGACACTTCCGATGACGACTTCCAGCTTGCGCAGAACCGCAGAGTGAAGAGAAGGAACACCAGGACGTCCCCATCGTCGAGCACGCAAAGAGTAAAACAGACGCAGAGGCCGGACGCCAGTACCATCATATTTGTGCCCCGGCTTCCCACCGTCAACATGAAGCTAATTAACAGGCAATCTGTGCCGATGTCACTGGAAGCCCTGGTGCCAAATGAAATATCGGACATTCGAGTGAACACCCGCAAAAATCTACTGGCGGTTGATGTCCAGCATGCGGCTGCTTTGACCACTCTACGCAGCCTAACGGACCTCGACGGCTGTCAGGTGCGCTGTTACATCCCTCTGGGATCTGACGTAGTCACCGGCGTTATCTACGACGTAGACATTGCCATTCTTAATAACGATTTGCCGATTCTTATCAAGCCAGCCAATGATGAGGTCATCGTTGATGTTAAGCGGCTAGGCAGTTCACGCTGCGTGAAAATAGCATTCAAGGGTAAATATATACCCTCGCATGTTAAGGTGGGACACTTCAGACATGCAGTGCGGCCTTTCATTGCAAAACCTCTTCAGTGCCGCAAATGCATGAAATTGGGACACGTGAGCAGCGTCTGCGAAAATCAGGCAGCATGCCCCCGCTGCGGAGAGCCCCACGCTGCAGATAAATGCGGAGCGACTGTAATGAAGTGTTCAAACTGCGGAGGATCACATGAAGCTTCATCAAAGAAATGCCCACATATTAAGAAGGAAATGGCCATCTTGAAAGAGATGGCGAGAGATCATTCATATCATAGTGAAGCCGCCGATAAAATCAGGAAGCGACGTCCACGTCGCTGGCGCTCCTCAAGGAAGGCTCCTTAAGGAAGGCGCATGCCACTTCCTACAACACCACCTCGTCCTCCACCGCCCAGGCCAGACAATGTGGAAAGGACCGCGAAGAGCAAGTCCACTGAGAAGACCACATCTGCCGAATCTTGGCCGGCAGTATCGAAACGACAACATTCACCAACAGAATCACAGCAAACTTTCGCTGGACAAACCCCGACGTCTACTCTCGGCGATTTGTGCGACCAAGACAGGCAGGTGGCTGATATGCTGCAATCGCTAACTAATACAATGCGCATTATACTGAACAAGCTGCAAACACCAGCAGCTCGAAGCGCTCTGCAAATACTGAATGCACTAAATACAGTGCTTGCTAGCATCGTTTAAGCATCATGGCTCGACCAATAGTCCCCTTCTGCCCTGAACTTAAAAGTGCGTCGATCTTTCAGGGGAATGCCAGGGGTCTAAGGACCCGTACATCAGACTTTCGCCAATTCATTTTTACAACTCGCTTCCCCATACTGGTCATTTGCGAACCAAATACATCAACTCCACTCAGACTGTCCGGTTATGAATCTTTCGTCTCGTCCACATGCGGTGCGAGCACGAAAGTGATCGTCTGCATCCGCACGGACTTAGCATAAGTCGCTAACGCGGTAAAGCCTCATGACGACAACCAATATGTCTGCCTAAATGTCCAAAAGAAGAATGTGTCATCTACACTAATTGGAGCCTACATATCCCCAGCGGGTCACTTTGACGGCGAACGGCTTAAGAAAACATTACTAATAAACAATGGCCCCTGGGTTATCACAGGTGAATTCAACGCGCATCACCAGCTATGGGGAAGCACTAAAATTGACTCCAAAGGCAGGAGTCTTGCCTCCTTTGCTGCCGACTATGATTTGTGCTATGTGAATGACGACAGCTCTACATTTCTGCAAGGCACGACCTATAGTAGCTGCTTGGACTTAACTTTGGTGTCACGGCGCTTTGGCTCGAGCGTCCGATGGTTTACGGACATACAAACACATGGATAATAAATAATAATATTTGGGGTTTTATGTGCCAAAACCACTTTCTGATTATGAGGCACGCCGTAGTGGAGGACTCCGGAAATTTTGACCACCTGGGGTTCTTTAACGTGCACCTAAATCTAAGCACACGGGTGTTTTCGCATTTCGCCCCCATCGAAATGCGGCCGCCGTGGCCGGGATTCGATCCCGCGACCTCGTGCTCAGCAGCCCAACACCATAGCCACTGAGCAACCACGGCGGGTCAAACACATGGAAGCGACCATATTCCAACATACATAAAGATTAGAGCAGTTGAGCAACGCTCCTCTGCTGTCTTGCGTACAGTTGATTGGTCAAAGTTTAAGAAGGATATGGATGACACATGTCGGGAAGGTCTTTCACTATCGAAGAAGCAATCGCAGAGGCATTGAAAACATCCATCTGCTCGCTTACAAGGCCAGCAAGTCGAATAGACTTGGACATGGAACTGGAGAGGCTGCGTGCGGCACGCCGACAGGCGGAGAGGAGGCATCGGCGCACGAAGTCCGTCTTGGATCTGAGGGCTTCACAACGCATACAAAAGAAAGTCCAGCGTCGCATGGATAAATTGGAAGATAAGCGATGGAAAAGTTTCTGTCATTCGCTTGATCCCCGAAAATCGCTCTCGCACATATGGAGAACGGTTAGGGGTCTTCGCTCATCTCCGCATCAAAGGAAGCCCTTCGCTGCTCTGGCCCTTTACCAACTCCGCTCGGAACTTCAAGTGGCTGAAGAGTTCTATGCACGGGTTGCTGGGACCGTCGCCATCATTACTGACGCAGCATTGAATGACATCCCTGAGGCACGTGTACCAGAAATTAACGTGCTATTTTCACTCGAAGAGCTTGATGCTGCGTTGGCGACCTGCAGGCGTTCTTCGTCACCAGGACCTGATGGCATCACGTATGCTGCCCTATGCCACATTGGACATGACGCACGTGATGAGCTGCTCAACTACTACAATGAGTCTTGGCAGAACGACGTCATTCCTAAACAATCGAAATCAAGCCGCTTGATCCCCATTCTGAAACCTGGAAAGTCTCCGCTTGAGCTCTCATCATATCGTCCGATTGCGCTTTCGAGCTGCGTCGGCAAAGTGATGGAAAGAATGATTTTCGCTCGCTTGGAATGGTACCTAGAACGATTCAACATCTATCCGGACGCCATGACAGGCTTTCGTCGAGGTCGCACGTCCATCGACAACGTCACTGATATCGTAACATGGGTCCAAAATCAAAAAAGCCTCAAGCGCCTATCTGCGGCACTTTTTCTGGATATAAAAGGAGCATACGACAACGTCGCCCATAAGGCCATACTGAACTCACTTGAGGCTGTTGGAGTTGGTGGTCGGATATATAAATGGATTCGGGACTACTTGACTGAGAGGCGTTTTTTTTTTGCAGACCGAAGACGGCCCAACTTCAGACCATTACATCTGCCGTGGTGTGCCGCAGGGTGAAGCGTGGAGCCCTATTTTGTTCAACCTCGTCCTGGTAGGACTAACGGATTACCTACCGCAGACAGTTCATGTCTCAATATACTCCGACGACATTTGCATCTGGGCCTCTGCGGTGAGTCGCCCTCAGCTAAGACTCAGGCTTCAGCGGGTGGTAACCATGACGGCGTCTTATCTCCGAGAACAAGGCCTCAGTGTGTCTACTGAAAAGTGCGCATTACTTGGTTTTACGCGTAAACAAATGTCATTGTATCCTGTTTTCATAAATGGTCAAGCTGTATCCTATGTTAAGAGGCATCGCTTTCTGGGCGTCATCATTGACCGCAACCTCTCGTGGAGCCCTAACAGCGTCTATCTGAAGAAGAAGATAGTCGCCATTGCTCAGGTCTTCAAATTTCTCTGCGGGAAAAACTGGGGTACATCAGTCCATTCTATGTTGCAGCTGTACAGGGTTTTGTTTCTCGGACTCCTATTTTACAGCCTACCAGTGTTGTCAGATGCATGCAAGACGAACTTTCGCGCTTGGAGGGCATGCAAGGTCAAGCCCTAGGCACGTGTTTAGGGCTGCCTCGGTGCACCTCAACGGCAGCAACAATCGCCATCGCGGGAGATCATATAATCCAGACACATGTAGCTGTCGACTCTCTCAGAGCGCACATTCGCCATCTGTCAAGGATCCCCGACCATCATTTGGCCTCCCTACCAGCTGAGAGATCTCAGGCGACCTTTTCACGAGTGATTAGCGCTCATCAAGAGTGCATACCGGCATCTTTTACACCGGCGGCGAAGCGTTCCTCTCCCATGTGGTGCCTGCGACAGCCTAAAGTGAATTTTGCTATTCCTGGAATTACAAAAAAGTCCAATCATCCAGCGCCGGCTATGAAGCAACTTACGCTCCTATTACTGCACCAGACGTATCATGACCACATTCATATATATACCGATGGTTAGACCTCACCTAGCAGCTCAACTGGCGCATTCGTCGTTCCGGCCAAGAACGTTACAGTTAAATTCAAATTGTCGCACACGACTACATCTACATCGGCAGAACTTGCAGCTCTCCATGCCGCTATGATGTACATCACCGAAAAGCCAACAGAGAAATGGGTCGTATTTTGTGACTCTAAGGCAGCCCTTCAAAGCATCGAGTCTGCATTACGTCACAGAACTTGCGAGCAGATGATATCTCACATCAGGGAAGTTGCACACCATGATCTGGAAAGAGGGCACCACATTATTTTTCAATGGATCCCTGCTCACTGTGGCATCGTCGGCAACAACCTAGCTGACAAGGCTGCCCGGTGTGCAAATGAAGATACCAAGACGCGTCCAACACCTTTGGCGAGGTCGGACGCTGCCAGAGAAATTCGCCTACTTGCACGCAAGAAGTCACAAGATCTCTGGATTTCAAGTGCCTTCAATTGCAGATTACGTAAACTGGACCCCACGCTACGGCTGCAACTGCCATCTAGCCTTTCCCGCGGCGAAACAACCTTGTTGTGCCGCTTGTGGCTGGGAGTGGCGTTCACAAACGCATACTCCTACCGTATGGGAATGGCCGAGAGCCCGATGTGCGACTCCTGTGGGTGCGAGGGGACCATCGAGCACCTATTGTGTACCTGCCCTCGCTACGATGTCTAACGCCTCTCTCTGCGGGCAGCTTTACGCCGACTAGACTCGAGACCGTTCACCGAGTCAAAGATACTCGGACCGTAGCCACACCCGTCACTGGCTCGAAAAGCTATTCGTGCACTAGTTCAGTACTTGAAGTGCACCGGCTTAAGAGACCGTTTATAGGGTCCTTGTGTATGGTGTCCCTCCCACGCGTACTCAGTGCTTACTCTCTCCCTTTCTTCCTTTTTCTATTCCCCTTTCCCCCACCCCCAGTGCAGGGTAGCAAACCGGATGCTGTTCTGGTTGACCTCCCTACCTTTCTTATCCTTGTTTTCTCTCTCTCTTGACTAGCGGCGACACTGTGTGACCAATGGTGGAGCACTGGCAATTAGTAAGGCGAGGAGCACGTGCCAGGGGCGGTGTCGAGGTGCGGAGGAGCTCACGCGCTCGAGCTGGCAACACTTTTCTGTCAGGCGACAGCCAATGACGAACGAAACGATGGAAGCTATACCATTCGCATGGCGCGAAATAGTGTGCGCATGATACAGCTTTTCTTATTTTTGACTTTCTTAGGTGGTGGCGCCCTAGTGGGTCCGGGTACACGGGACGAAACTGCACTCCCTGTTTCTCGTTTGTGGTGCACGCAGCTGCTTTTCTTCTTTTTAACTAAAAGCCTCCGTGCCCTTAGTTTGGTTTTGTACTGCTTTGGTCCCTCCAACTCTAACAGAACCAAGAGGTCGCTGCCCCTCTGCTCAGATACCGTGAGAGAAAAGGGGGACGAGAGTGGTTAAAAGCTGACCACGACTGGTCCCTAGGCAGTTTGCGTATATGAATCCAAGCGGCGAACGTTGGCACTCGAGAACAAGATCCGCTGACAGAACAGTCCCACGCCAAATTTCGATGGTATGACCCTCTTTGGCTGCAGTTCTAGACACCTGTAATCGGAGAAGACCTTAGGTGAAAGAGAACTAAACGTGAGTCGGGAAAGTGTGTTTTTTACATGACAATGTGAACTAACGTCACTGTGCGGGAATGATGAAACCCGGAACTCTTACAGATAAGTGGTGTTCCAACGTCGTCTTCGGTGGCTGAGAAAACCCGCTGCTGACGAGCAATTTCGGCAAGCGACACTCATCGCAGTGCTGGGCGTCGAGCGAGTCTGTCAAGTCTTTTGCCACTCTTACCTTCAAACAGTGTTACCGTATGACCCAATACGGAAAGGTAGCAAAGCTGAAGCTATCTGCATTTTACGCTTGGCGACAGGGTAGACTGAGAAGTTTGACAGTGGTGGTCCTCAGGCTCCCACTATACAGCGATCGACATGACCATCCTACTGTCACGTGGTGGTGACGTTGAAGAACACAGTAGCAAATACTGTGAAAGACAAAACTAACTTTTATTGGGCGAACCTGTGCCCGCAAAAACAGGCTACACTTATAGCACAACGATAGCGGCGAATACGGTCGGCGATCGTCGAAAATCTGATCAGCGGATCCAGTGCGTCGGCTTTTATACAGCAGTCATCGAATGTTCCAGACTAATCGTTGGGACCCACATGCCTTCCACAAAGTTCTACAACATTCGAGTCACGCGATGAAATCAGATAACACAAGGTTCGGCGACAACAGACAGCGGATAGAAGCGTCGATAACTTTCCAGAAACTTCGGATACATCCAGACGCGTATCGCGCTGTGCGATAACATTTGTTAGGCGGCGAAACGTGGTCGCCCGTTAAATATAAGTACACGTGTCACTACTATCTCGCCCTTTCGAGATACCCTCGTTGCTCTGTGTTGGCTAACGATGCTGATCGGTTTGAAGAGATCATGTTGTCTAAAGGTAAACAAGCGGGCGAAGGATCCGCAGGCATTGGGATAATAAAACTCTTGCTTGGGCTAGCTGGTTCATGTTTGAATGTGTAAAGAGCAGATCGCAAACATCAGGACAGAAGAAGAACACAAACGACAGGACCGGCGCCTGCCGGGGTCCCTGCCGATACGCCCATGGACTGCTTTGCGCGGAAAAACTACGCGTGCACTGAAATGCTACAGTAGCTCACAGTATTTGTATACGGGCGCTTATAGAACCACGCTCAGGAGTGACAGTTTTCGCGCATAGTTATGCGTAATCGCGATACAAAATTCATTTTGCACTTTTCTCCACCTTGCGGGTTTCGGCAGAACTATTACTTCAAACACTTGCCTTTGCTTCGAGTTGTCGATAAATTCGATCTCGCCCTGCCATCTGCAAGCCTCCTGGTTAGCGCAGATGGTAGAGCAGCTGCCCCGGAAAGGCGGTGCTAGCGGGGTTCAAGCCCCAGACTAGGATGAATTTTTCTTCAACTGCGAGGCTTTTCTTTCGAGGAACGGGTATGGGCTTCCTTTGCAGCACTTAGCTGCGTTTGGGCGAATGTCTCATTTCCCCTTTATCAAAACATTATTCTGTTACACGAAAACTCAAAGCAACCCCTTTTCCGGCGTTTCTTCCATGCATAGACCGACCGCGGCGTTCGCCATTTGCGCGCGCCGGCGCGTGAGTATCTCGGGGGCCACGGAGCGGCGCGCACTGTTTCTTGCAATACCTCCAGATGGCGTTCACCTCCGACTCATCGCGGGCCACGAAAGACGCCGCGTTTCTATCAGAAAGCCCGTCTTCATGCATAGCGTTCGCGGCGAGCGTTTCCCGGTAAACAGTACGGTTACATACGCTCCAGTTGCCGGAGAGCGTGAGAAACAGTCTTTGAATGCAATCGCGTTTCACTCCTAAAGGTGAAGCTTAAGCGTCCTCTCTCTCCATCGTCATGAACATATTTGTATCATTTTATCAAACTTTATTTACTCGTAAACAAACACAATGTTCAGTCTTAACGTATTTGGCTTTGAGCTGAACGTAATTTTTGCAACATATTTATTTGTTGCTATATATTGTGCTGCTTTTATACTTGTAAAGAAGAATTTCTACTTGATATTTGAATAAATTGCACACGGTTAGCACACCATACCGTTGAAGTAACGAAGATGCGCTGGTGAACGGTGCACTAGGTATTAGGATGCGAATGGCTTGGTTTTGAAGGTGTCGAAGCGGAAGTATGTCAGATGGATAGGTATTCTCCCATGACGTGATACAGTCGCAATATACGACTGTGGATGACGGCGTAGTACATGTTAATTAAAGTTGGCAAATGGAGATATGGTCCTGCATTAACTATGTTATTATACTGTGATTTATGTTCGGTTTCATACAGGAAACGTGCTGGCAATATCTGAGATTGACGTCGAGAACAACTCCAAGAAATGTGCAGTGCTGAACACTAAAGAGGCGATAGCGATTGATAATAATTACAGGAGTACATGAATGAGGGTTCTTACTCGTGTGCAAGACAACGAACTCTGATTTATTTGTGCTAGTTGGTAAACCAGTGGTTTCGCACCAGTCGGGAATATTTCTCAGTTTAGTGGTCAGTTCGCTAGTTAGGGGTATCGATGGTCCTGTCACCTGTATCTGTAGTTGTATCACCTGCATACAAGAAAGGTTGGCTGTGTGTTACGTTAGGAGTAAGGTCAATCATATAAATTAGGAATGAAAGAGGATCAAGCAGCGTAATTGAGGGACGATGCCCTTGTCAACAGATTTAAAGTTTGAAAGAGAGCGGCAGAGAAAACAAAGAGAGGCCGTCCAGACGAGCGTCTGGTGTACTACCCTACACTGGAGGTAGCAGAAAGGGGGAACAGACAGGAACAGAGGGAGAGATAAAAGAGAATGAGCACTGCAGGCACACAGCAGGACACACGGCTGTACTACAAACGGTCATTGAGGTCCACGTTCCTCAAGAACTGCAGTAACGCACGGATAGCTTTCTGCGCCATCAACGGATGTGGCGATGGCTCACTAATTTTTGTTCTGAAAATGTTCTGCTATAGTCCAGTCAGCCTAGTGCGGTTTGTAAAGATCTGCGTCTGGCATCGTATTGAAGGCAAGTGCACAACAGGTTTCTTCAGAATCCCACGTGACTCAGGTTGGTGTATAGGTAATTCCAAGATGGAAAGAATACCCGTTGCTAAACGCCACACCAAGTCATAGACGGTAGAGCTGTGCGGCATTCCTGCGGGAAAGGCTAGTTGACAGTTGAAGCCGTAACCAAGGGGCAAGGGCACGTAGGCGGCAGTTACATACACTTCGATAGTTCCGGAAACCTTCTGTCATTGTGCGAGCAAGCACACGAAGTCCTCTAGAAGTATCAATCCTTGCTGGTGGAATTGAAATAGTCCGAGTGCCTCCGTGAGCGAACCAGGCAGCCTTGTCAGCAAGGTCATTACCGACACTGCCGTAATGACCCGGAAGCCACTGAAAGGCGATATCGTGCCCTTTTACAGAGCATTATGGTTAATCACTCTTATTTCCTATATAGTCTGCTCATATGTGCCGTTACGTAGAGTACATCTGATGGTATCAAGATAGGACGCTCTGCGTGTTATGCAATCAGGACAGCGCCATCTGCTTCAAAGCCACAAACGAATGACTGGCTTTCTTAGTAATTCCTTGATTACAGAGGTACGCTGGAGACTGTCGAAGACAACAGAGACCTAATCGAGGTCTCGCCAGTGGTAGATAAGCTGAGGGTATACTCACGTGATGAGCATCATCAGTCGCGATAACGTAGCTTGGGGTCGCTGTGCCTAAAGGTGATTCAAGTAGCGGCAGGGATTCCTAGAAAGATGGCGAATATGCGCTCTGAGCAAGTCGCCTGCTACGTGAGTTGGAAGTTGATAATCTCTGGCGACGGTGATTGTTGCTCATGTTGGAGTACATCGAGGTAAACCCAAGTACGTTCATAAATGTGGACGCCGTGTGTTCTCCAGAGCGCGAAGTCTGCTCTTGCATGCGTTTGATAAATCTGGCAGGCTGCAACGCAGCTAGCCCCAAGAACAGTGCTCTGCACAAATGCAACGTGGAATGCACAGGTATACCGCAAGTTTTCCCAGAGAGGAATCTTAACACCTTAGCAATACCAGAAAGCTTACTTCTTCAAGTAGACGCAGTGGGGGCTCCATAAGAGGTTACGGTCAATGACGAAACCTGGGAAGTGGTGCGTCCTAACATCAGACACAGCTTGGCCGATGATACAAATCGGATACGAGGGCATATCCGTCCGTGTAAAGGCGACTAACGTGCACTTTTTAGTCGACACAAAGGCGCCTTGTACTAGGAGATGATATGATGACGTCAAGGTCTCTGCCTGCTGTAGCCTTGCGTGCGCACATGAGGTCGGCTCACCGCAGAAGCCCAGATGAATATGTCACTGGCGCATGTTAGTAGGTTAACTGTACGCGGTAAGCATTCAGCAAGTGCTACAATGGCGAGGTGGAACACTATAGCGCTCAGCACTCTCGCCGGCGGGACTCCTCGGTGGATGTAGTACATCAAAGTTGGGCCATGTGACTTCCAACTTCCGCTGCGTACAGTGCGCTTAGAATGCCTTCATGGGCGACGTTATTCAACACGCCTTTAACATCCAGAAAGAGCTCTATCGATAAGCCGTTCAGGCTTTCTTGCTCTTCCACGCAGATAAGAAAATCGATGACATTTGAAAGAGCTCCCTCGCCGAAAGCCCGCCACGGCTCGAACTAATTACGAGCTTCCTTATCTAACAGACAGCAAATACCCATCTCAATGCGGTTGAAAGAATGTCAGGAATACAAGCTCATTGCTGTCTGTTAGATAAAGAGCTCTTAATTATTTCGAACGCACTACCTATATACCAGGCCGGTTGAGTTACGTTAAGCTAACAGTACATTATTGACTATGGAATCAAATGCCTTAGAAAGGTCAATATATAGGGCACAGACGAAACATGTTGAATATAAGGTATCGCTCAATGTAGAGCAAGAGATAGTAATGCGAACTCTGTCGAAAAGCCTATGCGAAAACCAAACTGTCCCGTGGATCAGTTACAAAATTAGCTAAATACTTAATTAGTGGCTTTTAGATGTATTTCTCTGTGATTTTGCTATACGATGACGCAATGGAATAGACCAATTGAAATGGAAGCCCTATCTCTTCTTGAATAGTGACAGCGTCTTGGCCCTTTTCAGCTGTGAAGGAAAGCTTACCACATTGAACATGAGGTTAATTACATAAGGGAGCGGAATTGAGCTGTGATGGGCGGTATACATTCGAGGTGAACAGGTTGAAGATAATCAAGTTCTGCGCTTGACATGTATGTTTAAGGGGCGAGTGATTTCTGCTACTACATCTGCGTATATTGGAAGCAAGGTAAAATTAATGATGACTTTTTCAAGATGTCTACTTTGACTTTCATTTTGATACCTCCAAGACACCGCTAAGGAATATTACATTAGGATCTGGTTTACAAAAAAAAAATTGAAAATAAGAAATTATGTATAGTTTCTTACAATGCGTGACGCCAGGTAAGTCCTCTCGTGAAGGCAGATGAACTGGTAATGGCTGCGATATACGTTTGCTCGCAGTTAAGGGATGAAAGAAACGGGTGTTAGCAGAGAAAAGACAAATTCACGGCCTTTACGATAACGTCGGATTTCTTGCAGACGATTGTAATTCAGAAGTAGCTGGAACAACAATTGATATGTTTAAGAATTTATCGTTATTTTCCAATGCTCCTTTCTGTTATTACCTGTATCATGTATATTACTATCATAATAACTTTCTTTTGTTCCTTTACGAGTTTATTCAGAGTATTGTCGTATCTTATTCGTCGCGTCCTAATATGCGATATTATTTTTTGGACTAGTAATTGAACATTTCTGAGTTATTCATTGCATCAATAAATAGGTACATGTTTCCCTTACAACTATAATATATGCTTCTTATGATATTCCTCGCATGCACATTAAAACGCTATATTTCAGACTTGCTGTGCATCTTGTACGCAGCCTACCCATTCATCTGTGCAAACGTGTGTGGGAACATAAAGTCCGTGCGTTCAGTTGTGGTATAATTAAAAGGGAATTAAAAACATGGTAATGTGAAACTACTCAGTGCAAAAGTTTATGAAATAGTCATGCACGACTTCAGGAACCACATGCTCTGTGCTAGAAACGCGCGCATGAAACCTTTAGTATCTTCCCAACCAGCATACACCGGGAGGCAGCGTACTGTGCCGATATATGCAGAGGTAATAAAGGATAATTGCAGCTTCAACAACTGCGAACTGTGTACTGAACCCTTCGTAGCTTTCTTTCTTTTTTTTTTTTTTTTTGCATAGGAAACCGCAAAACGGGGCCATAGTTTGCGCAGGTGAAAATGGGCTCGCTTCGCAGAAGGCGAAGCGCCTCACACTGCGGGAGATTATAATATATTATAAATTTTGATTATTTTTACTAATAGCTCTCATAGAATTGTGTACGACAATGCTTGTTTTAAACGAATTATCAAAGCTTCTCTTCTGCCTCAGCGTATTTCGACAAGGTATAAGCTGAAAGAAAGAGGGGAAGGGGGTGCAATTTTTGAGTTAGGTGTTCGAGTGCACTAACGATTATGTACGTGCGTTTTTGTAGGAAATGTAAAATTACGTGTCATTAGGTTTACTGTCGGCAAATCGAAGTCACAATGCAGGACTCAACAATAGTGTGATGTCATTGGTAACGATGCTCACGATGGTAAAGGCGGCAAATAACAGTCTGTTGGCGTCACAGAGATGTTCACCATCGCACAGTTAGTGTGCGTGTGCGTGCGTGCGTGTGCGTGTGTGCGTGTGTTTGTGCGGTATGAGGAAAATGTTAAGTTCATCGTCATCTTCAGCTAATTTTTATGTCCACTACAGGACGAGGGCCTCTTACTGCGATCTCCAATCACTCCTGTCTTGCCCTAGCTAATTCCAACTAGTTTCATAATTCCATAACCCCACCTATGCCGTCCTCGGCTGTGCTTTCCTTCCTTTAGTACTCATTCTGTAACCCTAATGGTCCGCCGGTTATGTGCCCTACGCATTACATGGCCTGCCCAGCTCCATTTTTTTTTTCTTAATGTCAACTGGAATATCGGCTATCCCCGCTTGCTCTCTGATCCCCACCGCTTTCTTCCTCTCTCTTTACAGTACGCCTAATATTTCTCTTTCCATCGCTCTCTGCGCAGTGTTCAACTTGTTCTCGAGCTTCATTGTTAACCTCCAACTTTCTGCACCTTATGTTAGCACCGGTAGAGTGCAATGATTGCATACTTTTCAACAGCGACGGTAAGCTCGCAGTCAGGATTTAATAGTCCCTGCCGTATGCACTCCAACCCATTTTCATTCTTCTGCAAGTTTCCTTCTTCGGATCAGCGTCCCCTGTGAGGATGTGCGGTCGTTCCACTGCAATGTGCCTGTATCCTGTACCGATCTACTCTCATTCACTGTCGCCCACAAAGTGCAGACACCACGCTTAGTGACGACCATGAAGGCCAAACTCACGAACTTCGTCGTGAAAATAATTCAGGCACACGACACGGGTTATGCGGGTTCGCCGCATTACAGGCACAAAGAGAGCTCGTCGATTGATCGGGCGAACTGGAAAGGTCGTTCCGCCACTCAGCCGCGCAACTCGTTTGAGATTTCTGTGGTGCGCGTCCCGAGAAAACGCTCAGACGCCCAGCTGGAACGTTAGCGCACGAGTCGGAGAAAAACGCCAATTGAACGGCAGCACTTCAAGACTTCACGCTTCGCGCGGGCTTCTCAGAGAAACCCGTCGAAAATACAGTGCCCCATCGACGCCCGCATGTTCTGGGAGCTCGACAACATGATATGCCTAGACACATAAAAAATAAATAAATAAATAAAAGGAAGCAGAAAGAACGTGGCCATGCGCGAAGCACAGAGACTTCAAAGAAATTGTGCGGTATGCAAAGCCGTGCGCGCAACACTCCTTTCTTGTTCGACAGCGCGTTGCTTGCGGGGTATCCGTCAAAGAAATTCTCCCGTTTTGTTGAGACACTTGCGTCAAGTCGACAAGCAGAATCTAAAGGAGAATTGCGCAACTGGCAGCTTCTGGCCGCTCTCGGTCAGAATCACTGCTTTCGTTTTGGTTCCGTGCTGCTTTCTTTGACTGCAGCTTCAACATCATGTGACGGCATCGCGCAGGCTCCCAACAGCTGTTGCATATTCAGTACGGCGCGTGCCGCAGAAGAAAGACGTGCAAACAGGTCGAGCGCGCGAACAGTGGGCATCGTAGACCGACAGGTTTAGCACATACTCACCCGGCAATATTTTCGCAGGTTATGCTTGATCTTACTCCCACTCATGCCCATTCGCAGTCTTCGGCACTCTCCGCCCTCTCCCACCAAGCGGGGAAAAGCGGCAGGATAGGATAAAATAACCGTCAATTTATTCAAAGAGGGACGAGAGAAAACGTTACGAAAACTGGCGGCTCTCTATACGAACTGTCTATCGACTGCAAGGGTCCCAGAAAACTGGAAGAATGCAAACAATATACTAATCCACAAAAAGGGAGACGTTAAAGAACTGAAAAGTTATACGCCCATAAGCTTACTCCCAGTATAATATAAAATATTTACCAAAATAATATCCAATAGAGTAAGGGCAACACTGGACTTTATAGACAATCAAGGGAACAGGCTGGCTTCAGGAAAGGATACTCTACAATGGATCGCATCCATGTCATTAAAGGGACCCTGAAACGATTTTGACAATTGTCTACAAACGAACTGAGTCGTTAGGGTAGGTCCTTCTGATCATTAATTGGCACATCTAAGGGCTCCCCGTAAAGCGTGCAATTTATTATAAGGTTTTAAAAATGCACATCGCGGCCGATCGCAGCACACTGCTCAGCGGAATTTTAAGCCGCCCCTACCCATATGACGGAAATCACCCATGTGACGTCAGGGGGGCGAGCTATCCGATTGGCTGACCAGGGCACGTGATCGATAATTTTTCCAACTTTATGATAAACAGATGATGTTCGTAATAGTTGGAGCGTTAGTTAATTTGTTTGTATAAAAAATAACATAAAGAGAATGCACAAGAACAATTTTTCAGTACAATTGAGCACTTTCGGTACACAGCAAGTGTCGTCTGCTTGTGTTACAACGTGCTCCATCTTTGACGAGAGCTGCGCCGTCAGTGTCGATCTGTCTCTTCGCGTGCGCTATGATTCGACTTTGTTGCGTTGTGGACTGCAAACGTAGCGACTGGCAATATGTCAAGCTGCGACATCGTGTCCTTCTGCAAGCCAGAAGACGAGCGGACTGGCTGCAGCGGATCGGACTGCCGCTATCCGATCGGCGCCAGGATTTGCGCGATTGCGGCCGTCACTTTACACCGGAAGATTACTAACGCAATAGCGTTTCGCGAGTCCGCTGTTAGGGTAAACGCTAGCGCAAGGGGACAGGGCCTGGCCGTGTCCCCTTGCGTGTCGTTTCAGGGGATCAACAGAAGCGCAAATGTGAATGGTCTGCACGGTGCAGCCACCTGGCGACATAGAACTCAACCACACACAGTAGCAGTAACAAAATGTATTCTTTGCTACTGATGTAAATTTTTCGCAGGAGTGTAATCGTTAACACGTTGTTTTTGTAAATGTTTAAAATGTTTTACGCTTCGTTAGAGCAATATCAGCTCTTTTTTTTTGGCTGGTCAAGCTCTGCGCCAACGGGTGGCTGGACCGTGGAGACCGATCAGGCAGCTCACGTACGTCTACGCTAAAAGTTCCTTCATCAGCTTCGACAGAATGCTCGCAACGCACGCTGATTCGATAGCTCTCGCTTTGGGTATGGTGTTCTAGAATACTATACTTGGGGTCGACGGCCAAGCGGCTAGCGGAAAGGTTTCGCGCGGCCAGGTGCGGGCTCTAAAACAACCGGAAGTGGACAATGTGACGTCGCATCGTGACGCAGAACATATGCAGTGAAGGCGGAGCTTAGCCCTGATCGCTCAGCGAACGAGTTGAGAAGGAAAAGCATGGCTAGGGAGGAGGGTAACTTGTAATCGCTTGTAGCTCCATTAATACGTAACGCTTCACTGGGCACGTCAGCTGGAATCGGATCCGCAATATGGCCAACCCATTTCTTTTTTACGTGCAGATGCTTCTGTTCGGTGCGGCAACGAAGGCCAGCATATCGCAAGGATTGACAAGCGTCGAAAACTTCGCACATGGCACTCGAGACAACGCATGCGCACCGGATTTCTACAAGGAAGCCTGGACGTCACCGCACACAGCGCACTCTACCTCGGCGGATGCGCGTATAAGAACCCCGTTGCACCCGCTCTCAGTCAGTGGGCACGTCAGCTGGAATCGGATCCGCAATATGGCCAACCCATTTCTTTTTTACGTGCAGGTCAGTAACAAATTTTCTACAGTTAAAACTAGTGATTCGTGCTTCATCCAGCTGACGTGCCCTCGTAGCTGTTACGTATTTGCTTCTGTTGCGAAAGATTTTCTTTTGTCCCTGTTAATTCTCTGCGGCGATGTTGAGTCGAATCCCGGTCCTACCACTACGGAACTCTTGGCTCAGTTACGGGATGGTCAGAATAACATTCAGAAGAGACTTGACGGAATCGAGTCAAAACTAAAAACAGTTGAAGAATCGGCTTCTTTAATTAAACAACTTACCAGCCAGATCACTGGCCTCGAAAAAACTGTGATATGCTTGGAGCGTAAGCTCATAGACTTGGAGGACCGGAGTCGCCGAAACAACCTGCTTATTTTCGGTGTTCCTGATGATGATGAAACAAACGGTCCGTCAGCGCGTGTGGCGACAATATTTAATGATATTTTAGGTGTTGAAGCCCGTTCAGTTGAAAGAATACACAGAATAGGACGAAAACAGCACGGTAAAACGCGTCCTGTAATTGTAAAATTTTTCGATCACAGAGAAAAAATAAGTATGTTAAAGAATTCTTACAAATTGAAGGGCAAATCTATTTCAATCTCGGAAGACTTCTCGGCAGCCACTAGGTACAAAAGGAAAATGCTATGGCAGAGTACTTCTGACGCTAGAAGGGCGGGCAAGAAGGTGAAACTTGTTTACGACAAGGTTAAGGTCGACGGCGAATGGTTCAACTGGGAAAGTGAGCAGAGAAAGATGGTCCACTCAGGCAGGCCCGAAAATGCAGCGGCAGCAAACCAATGAATCGATAAATATGACACAAGCGGTTTTTTGTGCTTGAACTTGAACGCTCGCAGCATAGTGGGCAAGTCCTCCGAGCTCGAAAGCATAATCCTTGCGTACAAGCCGCGTATTGGAATTATTACAGAATCATGGCTGCAACCTGATGTCTGTGACAAAGAAATAGCACCTAACGGCTATAAAATCTTCCGTAAAGATAGAATTTCGAGAGGGGGCGGGGTCGCCATCATTTTCCAGGAATCTTTGCACGTAGAAAGGTTGGCAGACATTCCTGGAGTTGAATATGTCCTCGCAAAAGTGCATACTGTTAACAAAACTTTCATTATCGGGGGATCTTACCGCCCTCCTAACACAGACAGCAGTTTCAGCGACCAACTTAATGAATTCCTCTGATCATGCAGAGCTTCGGCCTGCAATATACTACTGGGCGGTGATTTTAATTTTCCATCAGTGGTATGGGACGGTGAATTTCCCCAGCCAGGTGCACAAATCGCCGAACCATTTGTTGATCTTTTAATGTATCATGACCTAAGGCAATTAGTAAAGCAACCTACACGCATACATAACGACTCAGAATCTATCTTGGATCTTTTTTTAGTTACCAGAAGTATGCTTCCTCAGGTTACGGGACTTAGCGTCGTAAACGGCATATCAGATCACAGAATCACATTTTTGGAAGAAAGATTAAAATGTTGATTTGCAGATGTTTTTGCGACTGATGTGCGCATGCCTATGCTGAAGAAGGTATAAATGTCCGGTGAATTTCAAATAAACTTCTAGTTGGCAGTCAGCGCTTGTCTGTGGTATTTGTTTCCTTGTGTCCTCGTCTTTTTCGCGCTGTTTCACCTCAGTTCGGGCATAATCTTCGTTGGCCCGCCAGGCTCGGTCCATTGGTCACCACACCAGTAAACACCGACGAGCACAGCTCCTCGGCGTCAGTCATCGTTCGTTACCACCACGCTGCGGCGCGTCTGTCTAACGCAGGGTGCCTCGATCCCTCCCTCGTTCACGAACCCGGGCGGATCGTAACAAATATGCGATGACCACTTCATAGACAATCGATTTCCTACCTGCGAGCCTCAAGAGTCACGGCCGAGCGATCATTTGCACTGAGCAACCCATTGGTGCCTAGTATCAGCAAAGAAATGTTCACAACTAACGATAGGGACGTTTGTCCACATTACGGTTCCTCTGCTTGTGCACGGGGTCCCGAGTGAGTATATATGGGGTGTCAAACTTTTAAAGAATGCTTAGCCTGGAAAAAACAGAAGCATGAAACAGTTACTGATACGGTTATTAGGACCGGAGGGAAGTTGCCTTCTGCCTCACGAGTGGCCCGATATTATTTAAGATTGGCCGCTGCCTTTTGGCTTCTCTACTACATTAGAGCCACCTGCAGCGCAAACCGCTGATATCCAGTTGCGCTGAGCACGTTACAGTGTTGGTTGCATTCGGCTGCTGGCTGCTAGAGATCCGGTTACGCGAACATCAACAATCATGAGATGGCATTGCAAAACAATGCAACACGTGAGAAAAGGAAACTTTAAACAACAAAAGCAAGAGTGACATGACTGTCCCAGAAACGTTCCAGTATTTCAGCAATATTTATTTATTTATTTATTTATTTATTTATTTATTTATTTATTGTACCCTCACGACCAATAACACATGTTATGCACAGCAGCCTCAGCAAACAACCAAAATATACTGGTACATTTATACAATTTTAGCGGATCACTAACCAGAGTGTATAAATATTATTTATAGTTATTCAAACTACACAATTCAATGTGCGTACATTGCACAAGCCAAAGTGCATAAGGGACGTAAATAATCAGAGTGCACAATTTATAGTAAGAAGAGCATTCAAAAAAAATTTTAACAAAGGGAAAACAAGAATACTCAAACCGAAATGTCGTGTAACGTTTGTTTGAAACTGCTAGTATCGCTTATGGAAGCAGCAGTTTGATTCCATTGATCAGATGTCTGCAGGAATAATGAGCGTAAGGGGGAGGATGATCTACAAGACGGAATACCAACTTTGTGCTGGTGATCGAGCCCACATGATATATAATGTGGTGTGGAAAGAAACTCGTTTCGTAGCGCAAGATGATGACATATGAAAAAGAGACAGCCGCAAGCGTTTGTGCCGTGAAGCTAAGGGTGCTAACTCTAGGTTAGACTTCATTGTGCTGATGCTGGTTGTCCTGTTTTAGCTGGAGGATATTAATCTTGTGCAATTGTTCTGCACTATTTCTACTGAATGAGTTAACTTGTTCTGGCTAGGGTTCCGAACTGAGGTGACGCATTCGACATTGGGCCGGATAAGTGTTTTATATACAGCGTCAGTTTGAGGGACTGTGGCGCACGTGGATAATTGCGGCGGAGCTAGCCTAACGATCTGTTAGCGTTGCTTATTACGTGTGCAGCGTGTGTCTTCCATGTAAGGTCAGGCAAGATGTGAACACCCAGGTATTTATAGAATGAAATACAATCGAGTGAGATGTTATCGATGTAACAGACTGGTAGGGTGTCATTACGTCTGAATACTCGCATAGACTTGCATTTGCTTATGTTGAATTCAATGCGCCATGTTTTGCACCGTGCACCGATAGCATCAAGATCAGATTGAAGAGCAGCTGTGTCATGGTTACTAAGTACTTCTCTAAACATTGCGCAGTCGTGAGCACAGAAATGAATATGAGACGTAATACAAGAAGACAAGTGATTGATATAGATGAAAAATAACAGTGATTCAAGGACAGAGCCTTGCGCCACACCTGAGGAAACCAGATTAGTGGGAGAGTCAACGCTGTTAGCAGAAACGAACTGAGAACGACTGGACAGGAATCAGATATTTTATCAAACGCTTCAGACAAATCTAGAAATATACACTCTGCGAGGGAACAATGATCAGGAATGACATGCACCTGATGTGCAAACGATACTAGCTCTGTTTCGCGTGAATAAGTTTTGCGAAAGCCACGTTGCGAAAGTTAGCAAGATTATAAAATAAGATATGCTCAAGAATTTCGCATGGGACACTACTGAGGGGAATGGGACGATAGTCAAGTGGAGGCTGCCTACGGCCTGTTTCGTGTACTGGAATCACCTTTCCTATCCTCCATTCCGCAGGGATAAAACCCGTGCCAAGTGACTGTTGAAAAATGTTGGTTAGTGCAATGGAGCTATACTCGCTCGTGTTTTCTAAAAGCTTCGCGATGAGCGCGTCGAAGCCAGGGGAGAAGAACGTTTCAATTAACTAATCAGGAGTTCTACACCACACGGGTCTACTACAATCGAACACACTGAAATGGAATAATGGCAGTGTGTAAGCGGTGGCGAAACACTTCGCACTGACGAAAAATTATAAATAAGGCCATTGTTAAGGACAGACGGCCGCTGTTCAGAGGGTATAATGTCTCCCACGTTATCCACAAGGCTTATACCGTTATCGCATCTTGGATTTATAACGCGCCAGAACATATTAGTGTGGGTTGCGAGCATGGGTGAGAAACTGCTTTCCAAAAAGCGCGTGCTGTTTTGCACTACCTATGCAGATGCGTATTTATCAGAAGCGAGTTTATGCGCATTCCAGTGATACTTACAAGGATAACGTTTGGCTGATCTGGAGCCACATTTCTCTTTTGCTTAATAAGCGTTTTATGCGGCTGTTGTATCATGGCGCCAATTTGTTTGAACTTATCGAGCGAATGCGCATATATTTATAACGTCTTAAACTTCATTCATCAATAAGTCCCATTGGTTCTGAACGCTACGACTGTCAAGTCCATCATAAACGTGTCGATAAACCCGCACAATTCTCTGCTGATTGCGTCAAAGGTAGCGTGTTTGAAATCGCAAATAGTTTTCCTTTTATTTTTGTCTCCAGGCCCCGATAGTTTGATTTCAACCATTGAGATGCAATGATCGCTCAAAACGACCGCAAAGCTATATCGAAAGCAAAACTGGGACGAGTGGTGAAATAATTATAGCGAAGGTAATGGCGCAGAAAGTGTTCTCCTCGTGGCTTCTTTGGCAAGCTTCGAAAAGGAAAAAAAGCACATGTCAAGAAACTCTTGCGCAAGCGTGGCCGAAGAATTCATGCTGCGTCGATCGCAGTCTGATGTGAGATCAGGGATATTAAAATCACATGGCAGGAACAAAGTGCAGGATATCGTGATAAAACCACGTTAGTGACGTCATGTAACTCGTTTGCAAAGCTGGCGGAAAATGTGGGCGGGCGATAACAAGCTCATATAGTTCCTTTCTTTAACTTCCGCAAGTGCCAAACATTCTCAAATGCACTACAAACTTTAATAGGCAGAGACGGAAATGCGTCACATATTCCTGTGAGAACACCGCCTCCTTGCCGCGTGGCGCGGTCACAACGAAAAAAAAAAGACTTTTCCGAGAACAGTTCTTTGTCATATATTAGAGGGTGCACTCATGTTTCAATGAATACTATTATGTCACAATTACAGGAATAGATAGCTGAATTTAGAAGGTCGTGTTTCTTATTAGTGCTCTCTATATTACAAAATACATGTAGAATACGCAAAGCAAGGGCAAATGGTGTTCACTGGGAGAGGTGTTTGTCCCGCATTGATTGTAAAATAGGCAGATGACGATAAAGATCTTTTCATCCAGCTTTCACAGTCTCAAATCTTGCTTTATATTGAGCGGCACAAGACGCAATTAATAAATTACATATTATCAAAATGAAGACGCCTTTGGGTTAAATCTGCAAGTGCATGAGTACGTTCAAATTTCATTCCTTAGCCATTTTGCTGTGTAGGCTCGTAAACCGGAAATGCTCCTTTCTTTCTCTCTCTCTCTCTTTACGAGTGTAACTGATTATCCCTGTGTGTGCTCAGCGCATATTCAACGGCCTCTGCCATAAGCCGTAGAAAAGAAAGCGCCCGAGAGCTAGTGGTCTACAGAGGAAGGCGAGATTCTTTTTAGTGAAGCACTAATCTGCAACTTAAACCAAACGCCGTCTACAACCCTCCCAATTTTGTTTTCACTCTTCACGTTGTTCGCAGTTAATCCTAGTAAAACTGCTCTTGATCGGCCCGTAGAGCTTCTCCTCGTTCCTATGCAAATCGAGCTAAATGGGGATAAGAACATAGTGTTCGTGTTCGCAACACTTACAGACGTTTTATATCTTTGTGGAAAATTCCCAAGCTGTGCATTCACGCGCTTTCTCCAGGGTTTAGCACTGGAAAAGTAATCAGCGAGAGCGTTATCGTCGCTATGCAAATACTTACTGCTGGACCTTTCTAAGAATAGCTTAGTTCTCGTACTGTCGAATAAAGACCTCTGCTTTCTTTGTCTACCCCTTTCTGCGCCGGGCTTTCTTTCTGTCTGTGTGCGTGTGCGTGTGTTGGTTAGGCCGAAGGCTTACGCTTTCCCAATTTTATTTGGCATGGTTGCCAGGAGGCAGCTCCGTAATAGTGGGCGCAAAGAAGCAGTCATATGCATGGATGGTATGCATGACAACCTAAGCAGTGACCAGTACATCGCTGTTAAACTCAAAAGTATTTGTGTGGATGCACCCGCCATTATATAAGTTCGTTCATTCAAGTCGTGTTACGGTGATGGTACAACTTGCCATCACCCCGTGACAGCAAGTGATGAGTACACGTTCTAATCTTCACATGCATCGCAAGAAGTGAGTATTCGGCATTCATCCGACAATAGGCCGGCATAATAAATTACGGGAGAATTCGATGACTTTACTGTATTTGCCGTACACTCAAAGAACTGGGAAGGGTATCGCAGGATTGAAGCGGCCGATTTACTCTTCAAAGCGTTCTTTTAATCTCGCAAAATGTCGAGTAGAGTGAAATGCATTGTTCACTCTGTCACCAAGGAGAGAGTGAAATGTGCTTTTCACTCTCCCCTTCAGAGGGAGAGTAGAATGCCCGTTCTACTCTTGCGGTAATAGAGAACAAAACGTAGCGTAATCTTCTGCTTCAACTGTAGGTGGCTGGCCCCGAACATGGCAATGTATCACTCATACACGTTGAGCAAAGAACACATCGTTTTGCTTCTAAGAGAACAGGCCGCCGCAGTTCAAAGGAACGCGTAGCGAGCGCTCTACTTTTTCACTCGGAGTTGCTCCACCGCGCGCGGGCGCGCTCAAGATCGCGGAACAACCCAGCACCGGAGAAAGGTGATCCGTCCAGCGAGCAGCAACGAAGGCCATCCAAGGGAGATCGTGTGTCAGCCATCTCGCGTCGCCGCGAAAACACGACAGTCGTTTGTCATGCCTTGGATAGAACAACAAATCCTCCACGGTAAGTGAATTCTAACTTAGGTGCACATTCTCCGTATATGACATGCTATCGCCAAGAAGTCGTCGCTGCGCTTAGTCGACGCGATTGACAACAGACTAGGCATACGCGCTGTGTCTCTCGATGTCAATCGAAAAAGCCAGTCGTCGCGATAACTGCATGTGATTTTATCCCTTTGCCGTTATCCGTAAGAGCTTTGAAAATCGCAAACGCTGCCTATGGTATGTTCAATAAGACGCCAGGCGAGAGGACGCTCAAAATGATTTGTTCACCAGCCCGTGATTCCGAGCCTATGTGGAGCGTGATTAGCGTGCGCTTTGTGTGTTTGAATTTATTCAGTTTGGCAGTCTACTGTGTACGGAACGCTGTTGAAATAAGGAATCACATATGAGAAGGCGTCATTTTGCTGGCGGCATGCTTTTGTTATAAATAAGCCGCTCACTTGACGGTGTCTCGTCTAGGGGGAATTTGCGACCACTGAAGTTACGTGCAGCACCAGTGCTAGTTAGAAACTTTGCCGCAGGCATTCAGCTGCATGCTGCAAGAGGTCAATTGGGCGCGTTATCTTGAACTTAATGAAGACGCATGAGGAATCCATGTTTTATGCCGAAAAAAGTATAAACCCCATATAAGCGATCTTGCGCGCGGCAGCTACAAGCGACAAGATGGAGATCGCTGTCGCGTTCGCTCGTCGCCTACAAGTCGTACTCCATGCGAGCGACGATGTTCAGCGACGCCTCCCTGGTGTTGCCGGTATGAGGGCTGCAATCACGCGTGACGCGTGCTTTAGTAATTTACGTTGATGTATTTTACTATAAAAAGTAGCATAAAATGTTTCCGGAGGTCTTGCAGTAGGTTCTTATCCTTGCACGTATAAAACTTGAATCATTTGCTCGTACCGCACGACAATCGGTAGTATTTCATCAGTATTTCAATCAGTCGCCCATAGCACTTCCGGGCGACGAGCGACGATTTCTAGATTTCCAGAACCGAGCCATCAGTTCAAGCGACGGCCCGTTTTGTCGCTCGAAGCCGTCGCTCGTCGCCGTCGCGCACTAAATCGCTCTCACAGTGTTTATCCCTAAGACTGAACTGTTTTTGCTCATGTATTGAAATGGTGTGATTATAGGTCTGGTTTTGTCTCCTGTTGCGGTTTTCGTGCACGGTGCGAAACTGAAAGGATGGATGCTTATGTCTACGAACTCAGTAAATTGTCGAGCAGCTAGTTATGCATCGGCATCGAATATAACGGCTGCTGTGTGGAATTACAATTGCAGGGGCGCTTTGTATACGCTTATTGTTTTGGACATGCCTGTGCATTTGCTAATATGAGTTGGCATGTCAGAGTTATGTCATATGAACAGCTAAATCAGCCTTCCTCTGGGAGTTACAAGCGTAATGTGTGCATTTTGCTACTGCATGGCAGATCAAAATGTGTTTATCGCTTGAATGTCTTTAGTAGAGAAATGAAATATCAAAATAAAATGTTGCTTTAATTCCGTGTTACCAGTCGTCTGTCGTGCACAGAACAATAAGTTGGTCTAATAAACTAATAACTGCGGTTTAACTGCAACTTTTACATGCCTTCAAGAGTCTAAAATGCTAGATTTAAAACTGCAGCAGTAGTCGAGTCTGTCAAAAATGAACTCCATGGCGCACCTCATAAATGAAAATAAGTTCATGCCTTTTAGTAAGCTTAGATGCATGGCCGCAGTGAACTTCCTTGTTAGTATTGAAATGTGGGTAAGCTTGCCATAACAAGCCTTGTTGCCCTTTTTTATAGGCACATCCATATATCCATTGAACTGAAGGACAATATTTTCATCCCTACTGAGCATCATGTTTGCAGCTATGATCCTCAAATTATGGCTTCAGCAGTGGCACAACCAGGGATGGTGCGGGGGGCACACTGGGCACGTGCTTAGGATGTGTCACAAGTGGTGTTTGCGATACACCAGACTTATGACAGACCTATGACGTCTGAAAATGACCAATATTCTATTTATTAGCAGGAGTATTCTAACATTGCTGAAAAACAAGGATGAACTGTTATTTGTTTTTTGTTTAAATCTAAAAATTGAAGTTAGTTTAGCAGTTGACTGTTGCAGTCATTTGGATGTTTTGCATGCATTTCACTAGGAAGACTAAGAGCTAAGACTTTCTGTTATTGCTGTGGCCTTGACTGTCTTGATGTTGTTTTGCACCATGCCCTTGTGTTGACTTTTGCACGCGATATTTTTCAGGCACCCGCTTTATATAACGGAAGAAGGCAGCTGCAAGGACACGAGGATGTGAAAGAGCCAGTGCAGCGCGACTTCACGTAGTGCAGAGGAGCGAATGCCAAAAAATCAAAATACATTGGCATGCAATTTGGACACAAGAACTAGTATGTGGGTATATTGGGTGTACCATTTGACCAAATGTCAACAAAATCAAGATGCAGCATGTTACACCAAGATGAAAATTCTCACGTGCTCTAGGCAGTCATCTTAACATGGTATATTTATGTAATGTCTCTGATTGGAAAGTCAAATCAAATATGCTCTCTGGAGGCAAACACATGGCAGCAAGTGTCATTGAAAAGTTAGAAATGTGTTTAAAAAAGCTGATTAGTTCTGAGAAGTGACTGCTTTTTGTCTTACCTCTCAACAGATACATCCATGTGATAAAAAAAGATAGTGCATGGTACAATGAAATTGCATATTTGCTTAGTGGCATGATACATACTTGCAATGAGCACGGTGCCTGTGTTTACTATAAAAAGCAACAGCCCATGCTTGGTTAGGTTAGGCCCAGTACAACATGCAGGCATGGGTGATTGGCGCTTCTTTTTTTATTTCTGTGTCGTGAGGTTTACTGTCGTGCGTATAGGTGCAGTGGCACGCAGTATGGCTAGTGCAAAAAAAAGGGAGGGGGGGCAGATATATGTAGCTCACTGTACACGACACAGGACAAAGGAAATCCGTGTTCAGCAACTATGTTCAATGTCATGTACGTAAATTTTACAACGCTACTCATTCGAAGCGCGCACAGGTGCATCTTGAAGAAAAGTTTTCTAGGGTACATAATAATTTACACTAATTTCGCTCTAACCACGAGACATAATAATTTGAATATATTATATTGCACGGAAAAACCTAGAGCGAATTAAATTGTGTGTCAGCTTCGTGTGTATACATATAGTCTTTCCTATGCATTAGGTTTTCCGCGTAATGCATTACATGTGTACTCTGTTTACATTACAGTTATTTATTAGTTTACTCGTTTGCTTTGCGACTTATGAAATGCCGGCGTATATATATTTTCAACATTTGACATAACCCTGTATGTTTTGTAGGGACAACCCAGGACGTGCATTTCTCACCAGTCAACTGCCAGAAGTGACTCAAACACAGGCCACCTATAAGTGGACATCAGTTGCAATTTCACATTATGCAGTTGGCTGCTGCCTTGTACTGAGGCTTTTTTTAATGAGATGGTGGTGTCGTTCTAATGTACATTTTGACCACAAAGGTGCGATCATGTCTCACAGAGACATATATGGTTGATATTCTCTGCGAGGGACGTGTTCTCGTGTTCGTGAAGCATTTGTGTTTGGCAGTATTGTCGCCCAATGAGTCAGATATAAACACTGTAACTCGCCACTGCTGGGAAGTAGTTGCGAGAAACACAATATATTATGACGCTGTAAAGTTATTTCATTAATTCGAAGGAAAGTTTTGCAGCAGGAAAAAAGGTTGCTATTCCAGGTAAACATGTCTTTTTCTCACAAGTTATTTAACCAAACTGTGGATGCGTGAAATTCGTGACTTATGAATAGATTTTAATTCATCCTTTAGTAATGCTTCTAAAAGAGACTAGGAATACCATGTGACTACCTCTCCAATCAGCAGATCATACACTTACAGTCATAAGTGGTAGTTCCATGAAGTCTCGCACTCTATATAACCTGTCCTTTCAGCAGCATTGGAACTGGTGGCTGCGTTTTCAGAAGTGCACTTGGCACTGTATATGTATGTGTGAATTCGGTTTTCTTTGTATGTGTCGGCTCACTGACACAAACAGTGCAAAAATCAGTTGTACCATGAGGCTAACGACGCTTTCTGCTGCTAGAAATGCGGCACTTCATATTTTATAGTGCTGCATGACATTAAAATCAAAGCTAGCACATAAAATGATCAAGAAAACTAACCGCTGTTATAGCTGTTTTCCTCAAAGAAAGCTTGTCCTTTATGGGCTGTGTTAATCTGAGCTCTCCACCGAGGTTTCAGTAGTATTATCCCTTAGTGAGTGAGAGATTGGGGGCAATTAATCGTGTTAGTGTTTGAATGGTGTCCTAATTATGTGCATTTGTTCCAACAAAGTTGTCTAGATTACTTTATTGTGTAGTGTAAAGCTTATGAAACCATCAGCAACTACTGAGTTGCTAACGTGCATATGCATTTGTCATTATACAGGTGGCACTCGGCTGTACCACTGCAGTGCTGCGGAAATTGCCAGCACCAGCGGCTTTACAACAGCTGTTTCACAGCATGTCGGTATGTGCTAATTTATAGTTTGTTTGGATGGGCTAGTATTATGGACCACTGCTACTCTGTATTGTGACAAATCCATATGATAAGAGATGTAATGGGCACAGCGAAAACCTTTGAATGTTTTACTATGGTACATAAAAAGGCTATCCTTTTCGTCACTGGAGCAGGGGAGAAGAGCATGCAGGCACTCCTGAATGTACATATATTTCAAAACAGTATATATATATATATATATATATATATATATATATATATATATATATATATATATATATATATATATATATATATATATATATATATATATATATATATATATATATATATACACAAAAACTAAAGGCAGGGACGTGCCTTCTTTCATCTTGAATTGACTTGTACAGCGCAAAAATACAACACAGACCACAGAGAAGCACACATGTTAACAGGTTTGCTACACACGTTAATTCAGCACATTTGATACTGCAGGTGTGCTATTTTACACAAGGGGGAAGGGAAAGGGGAGAAAACCAGATAAAAGAGTGGAGTGGAAAAGAAAGGAATCGTGCCAAAAAGCATGAGAAGCATCGTGCAGCCAGGATCGCCAGCAGGACATCTAAAAAGCACTCTGATAAAATTACATACAGGACAACCTTACGTATTGTTTGTTTTAATCAACTCAGATCACATGCAGACATTACTGCAATCAAGTTGTTTCCTTATGTCATATGAGGGAATGATGTGGGCCCAAAAAACTGTTTCGAGCTGAAGGATTATGTTCCATGCTAGCCTCATTGCCTTCTTTTTTATCATATTGTTATCAGCTGCTTATGTTAGGGACAAAAAGTAAGAGTACGAGCTGTTTTCTGATTCACCATTCCGCACGTCTTTGTGACTCTATGTACATGCAGATGATCCATAGATGAAAAATATTCAGTACAGTAGAATCTCATTACAAGATACACTTGGTTGTGAGAGACATCTGAAAATGGCTTGGTTGGTTTTTCCGATGTTTGCCACGTTAAAGCCACTGCATACAAGAGACACCTTTGTTACTAAGGATGACATTTTAAGTATTCACTACTTCGAAGGGACAAAACCCAGACACATTCACTTCGTGCACCTTGTGTGCTCCGAAGGGCGTAGAGATCACGCAATCCTCACACAAGTCAATTGCGCATGTCTCTTTAAGCATGAACTAGAAAAGGAGGGCGACATGGACAGTGCAGGGCACAAAGTGTCGGCAGTTGAAGCTCACGAGCGTCTAATAGCACCTCAAAGGTACTGCGAGCAACAAGGCTTGCAAAGTGAAGTGTCTAACTTCCAGAAGTTGGGAAGGAAGCTAACACAATCTACAGTCACTAAAAAGCTGTCAATGTCTTCTTTAAAGGGCCCCTAAACCACCGAGGTTGTAGTTTAGTTGCGGTGTTGCAGTTGTACACGATAAGGCAACGAACACGTAGCCACGAGAATTTTTTGAAACGGTGCAGTAATAGTGGAGCTACGTTTGTTTGATTATCGAAAAGTAGTCCCCGCTCATTTTACTCTTTCGTCTGGTACACGCCATCTGGACAGTACCGTCTTTTCCTCGCCTAGTACACCTCCAAATTTTACGGGACAGGCCATCACCAACGAGCTCTGTTGCTGCCGCGCTGGCCCGTCGTCCTGCGAGGGGTGGCGCTAATGACCTCGCCAATACAATGTAACTGTATGGTGACTCGGTTGAAGGGCCCCTTCTGTTGGCGTTTCTGTTCTTTGCCCCCATTGGCTGCCCACAATGGCATCGCGAGCAACGCGACGAGGAAGAACTAAGGAGTGTGTGTATTTGCTTGTAGGCCTTGCCGGCAGTCGTACACTTTCGTTCGACCAATCGACAGCACCGGAAACTGGTGATATCATCAGAGACAGCCTGGTGACGTCAGGACAAACTGGGGGGTGCAGGATAGGTCCAGAGAGGCGCACGGGGTCGTTTCATTCATATTGTGGTGCTCCCGCAGTGCTACGCACTGTGGCGCTTGGCATCGTCGATTGTGACGGCATTGTGATTTCGATACGCGTGTTTACTTGAAATGTTCAAAAAATGTCGAGAAATGGTTTAGGGGCCCTTTAAGCCACCCTGAGCAATCATTCCTTCAGATATATCTAAACATACTTTAGTGATGATGCATAATAAAGTGATCCAGCCTGGCTCCTCAGTGTTCTAAAATTTTTGGTTTCGAGAGACATGTTTCCCGTGCCTCTTGAGTATCTCTTCTAATGAGGCTTTACTGTAATGTACACACACAATTGTGTAACTCCTCCTGCAAGTATTATTCATTAAGCCTGGTCACTGATGCGCAAAGCTTGTGGTTAAGTCTTGATGTCCGTACTTTTTAGAGCTATGTTTATTAATTCGGGCTGTTCTTATTGGTTCTTCGATGCAGGAGACAATGCCTACGAAATTATTGGCCCTGATGACAAGAGCCCTCAAGGGGCAAACGACATCTCTGTTGCAGAAGTGAGCACGATACCACCTGAAGTTACCATGACAGATGGCACGGCAGCAATAGATACAGAGACTGCCATGTCTACTGCAGCTGCAACAGTGTACGAGGCAAGCAGCAGCGCGTCAGCATCAGCAGCAGTGTCAGAAGGAACCGCACCAGGACTGGTAGAGCAACGTGGGTGCTATCACTGTGACTTTTTTTGCAGTTCATACAACTCATTTGCTCAACAGACAAAAGCTTTTCACTACGACTGTGAGCCAGTGTTCTTCTGCAGCAAGTGCAAGACTAAGTTAGGTGTTATAGCACAGTAAGAGCCTCAATTTAAGATATGCAAATGCAAACATTACAGTTGTTGCCTCCTCAGCCAGCCCACATAGCGACAATGTGGAACGCATGGTGGGACACACCTCTCCCCCATTAGAAGATAGTAGAGACTGTCGGTGTTGTTGCTAGATTGACTGGTCTTTGTAGGCAACTAGAAGGACAACACAGGTGTCATAAGATTGTTGTTTATGTTGTTGTTGAAGAGGTAAAAAAGAAGTTTGATGCAGCTGAAGTGCCAACTGATATTGAGCAAATGAAAAGCAACCACCTGAGAAAGCAACACTATCGAAATTTGAATATCTATGTGCCGCCAACTCTGGTAAGGATGGCATAGGACAGAAGTGTGATGAAAATCACACAGACACTGCTGTTGCATCACTGGCCACAGTGAGCAGCGACTTGTAGGGCAAGAGAGTCAACTGAAACGAACATTATGGCATAGTGTCATGCTCCCATGTGACCACTTTCCATGTTATTTTGCACTATACAGCTTAACCTCCAGATACGAGACTGCAACTTGTCTGTAAAAAGCCTTCACGAAAAATTATTCATAACACTATTAACATAGCGGTATCTTTTTTGTGTGTGGGTTAGAGGTTCCCGGGTGTCCATTAATGCAAAAAAATTGAGGAAAAAAAACATGTGTCGTACTTACACCTTTTTAACAAGCACGAGAGGGACAACTTTTCTAGTCATGCATCTTCATCATACTATCAAGTATTTAAATGCCTTTTATAATTATTATTAGCAGTTATATCTGAGTGCATTGTATGCATGTAGCAGGTGTAAAATCAGGTCAGTTGGATTAGATGCCTTATCTGCAAGAGAGCCCTATATTCAAGAAATTTGAATTAAAATAGGTACGTTAGAGACGCAGTCTTTCAGAACTTTGTTGCCTGTGGTTTAAGCATTGCTCAATACTTTTGTGGATGGCAGTTTCAACCGGCACATCACTGCGCTTTGCCACAGTCACATGCGTCTTCAAAGCGGTGTTTACCATTTGTGTTGATCTGTTTGTGTATGCATAGACGAAGTTTTTAATTTATTTTTTTCCACATTCTTGTGCTTGCACTAAGCTTGTATAAGACAGTTACAAAATGTGCGTCACTATAACGAACTGTTCTGTTGAGCTTACACGTGCAAATAATAGTGTTCAGATGGCCGCACTTCTATGTAGGTGCACCTCTAGCTTTGTGTATGTTCTCATATTTGTATAAAGCTTATATAAGCTAGTTACAAAATGTGTCATTAAGCATTGTGATATTCTTTAAAGAACTGCTTGGTTGGTTTTACACTTGTGAATTAGTATTGAGGCGGTCGTATTCCCATGTAGGCCCACTGCTAGCTTCCTGTGTCCTCACGTGTTTGTATTAAGCTTTTACAAGGGAGTTACAGCATGTACGTCACTAAGCGCTGTCATATTTTTTAAAGAACTGCTTTGTTGGTTTTACACCTGTGAGTAATAGTACTCGGGTGGCACTAGTCATGTGTAGGTACACAGGGACCATTTGTATACATTATGCTCATGTAAAGCAGTTACAAAGTGTATATCACTAATCACTGTGATATTTGTTAAAGAATTGCTGTGATGGTTTTACACATGTGAATGATAGTTGTCAGGACACAGTACCTGCGACGTATAGTTGAATTTATACAGTGCCAAGACATGGGCTGCATACGTACCAAAAGAAATGTATGTCATTATATTGTTGTGATTATTTCTGCTTGGATTTTATTAAACTGTAATAAAATTGTTTCTTGTATCTATTGAGGTATGACAATTTGTCATGCAACCAAACTGAGGACCTGAACTTGTGCATACAAATAAACAGCTAAATTAAGAGTATACTGCTCATATTCTGCTAAACGAGTTTAACAAATCTTGTGCTACAATGCTGGAAAAATGACAGCTGACTGGGATGTACAAAAAGAGTTCTGCACTGGCTGAAGGACTGCCCCACACTGGAGTTGGTAATGTTGCGTTTATTGGAGTAGAACAGAAAGTGCACTTCCATTAAAAATGCGACAGTCGGTGCAGAAACATAAGGCAGACGAGCGGATGTGGCACATTTTTTTCAGGGCCCTCCATGCCTACTACTGCATTTCTAGTCTTCCTGTGCTCTTCGTATAAGCCGCTGTTCAGCCAAGGTTTTTACTCCATGACAGTTGTTCTACTGGGTTCGTAGCAATATTGAAGAAAAAAATTCAATGGTTTTCAAGGACTTTTGAGGCCCCGACACTAACTTCAAGGACCTCGTGCGATGTGTTTACTAGTTTGGGCAGGCAATTACTTGTTCAACAACATCGTTAACTTTAATGCAAACAAAAGAAAACAAATCGCATTTCACTGATTTCAAACGTTTGAAAGACTGCTAATTTGCCTTTCATCGTCCATCACTAAACGCACACAAGGAAGCATTTCAAGAAAGCGCTCAAAGTATTTCTGCAATAGTACAATTAACTACTTGGACCTGCAACATTTGCAGTTTTTGAATACTGTTTGGTTTGAAAGTGTATGTGATGTCATCTGTTGCCTCAGCTTTTCACCATCAAATAAGCAATAGTCATTTCTAATTTCTTTTTATTGTGTCTGTAGCTCTCGATTTACTCTTCCCGTCTTCTCTTTGAGTGCTTCAACTGTTGAGCTTCCTGCTCCTGCTCCTCCAAGTACATTTGTCGCCGGTTCCATGTGCATAAAACTGGTATCTGCAGCTCCTTTGTAATTTCAACTTTAAGGATGTCGTTTTTCTTCTATTACCTCCACAGAAAATTCTCTGTGAAATGCGAGAGAGTGTCACAGAAGGAAAAAAAACACGCTTGGCAATGTCTGCTAAGTCTAGCCAAGTGTACAAGTTTAAGGACTTTCCAGTACTTCTAAAGATTCAAGGGTTTTCAATGCCTTGGAAATGGCATTTTTGAAATAAAAGGTTTTCGAGGATTTCTACAAACCATGGATTATAGCACCTAAATAATTTTACAAGCTTATTTTGGCATGCAGTTCGGAAATTTATGCTTTTTAGCTAACGCTGCACTATCTCTTTGCATTGAAGCCACGAGAGCGCAACCATTTTGGAGTAAAGAAAAATACTGAAAGCTTTTATACCACTCTTTTTTTCTATGGAACTTCGTATTGCCTAGTTAGTTTTACGAATGTGCCTGGTTTTGGTGGGCGTTTCTTTGACATTTTCTGTGAGAAGCAGATGACTAACCCCCGTATTCAGAAATGTATCTTAATACAAAGCTCACGCTTGGTTTGATATAAACGACGCCTGGTGCGAACGCTCCCCAAGACGCTCACTGCCTTTCTTTTGGTGCGTTCACGACTTGCGTCATTTAGATCAAGTCAAGCATGGGCTTCAAGTTGTGATGCATTTCTGCATATGGGGGTAAGCGTGCACAATTCCGGGCAACGCACTGTGCCATTGACACTGAGAGGAAGCGTGGAAAACAAAGTTAACCCCCTATGCTCCTAAACTTTCGCGTACCTGTGGTGTGCGTGTATCATGGAGGAAGAAACAGCGCAAACACAAGGACGAAAAAAAAGCATCAACCACACCAGCGCTTCGTGGTGTGGTCCATGTTTTTGCGTCGTCCTTGTGTTGCGCTGTTTCTTCTTCTAAAATGCTCAACTAACTAGCCGGCAAGTCCATCCTGTGCATATATATTGAACACACGCATGAGTGTAGATGGTCTTCGAAGCTTTTAGAACGAGCACTTCCACAGGATACGAGCAGTGCACGCGTAACAAGTGGACACATTAGTCACTTAAACATGCGTGCCAATGCATGTGACGCGGCTATCGGCATAAGCAGTCTCCAAATGCTGGAATGCATGCGCTTCAAAACGCTAACGATCCACTGCTAATGCAGCACAACAGCTCACAGCGGACTGAACCAAACTCTAAACTAATGCACTTGAAAAGAACGCCTACACGGCAGCGTGAGGCACGTCGAAATGCCTGGTACTGGCGTCGCAGTTGACCATATACGAATGGAACTGGCGGAAAAAATAAACAGAAATGCTCACCAGTAATCGCGCGAATTAAATTCACATACGTGGATGGTTGGCACGATACTCTGTATCCGCGTATTTTCGGAGAACATATAATGCATGGACTGGAGAAGCACTCGATCGTGAGCTGAACGGCACATTTGTCATTTTTGTGTGGTGACGACAAGCCGTAAATAGTTCTCACGTCGTCGTCCACGTTGTCTTCCTTCGTTAGTCGTAGCAAGGAATGGAAATGATGCAAACGCAAACGTATTCCAGTACACAACAGCACAGCACACTGCAGAGAAACTCCACCCACCGCAGCCGATTCCTCACATACATTTGTTATATATATAACCTCTAAAAGAACACGACTGAGCGTGGTGGCTTTGTGGTGCAATGGTTAGGATGTGTGCTTTGAATTGTATAGATGCGAGTGTACGCGGGTTCGAATCCACGTGATGTACAGAGCAATGTGGTTCTCCATAAGTATGTGATTCCCTCGACTATTGTGTTATAATTAGGTTATGTGTCTCCTGATTGTGAAATGTGCGAAGATAATTGCAGATTAAGTGTTAATTGGTTTTATTTTCTCCGCAGTGGCGTTCGGGACGCATAGGCCGCTTCAGAGCAGTCATGCCTCATGGTAGGCAGCAAATAGCTAGGAAAAATGACTTTAAAATCCTGCATAGCTTTGCTCACGCCTATTCTGAAGGCCGCTTGGATTTGGGCTGTCTCTGAGGAGCCGCCTGCGGAACGGTATATCAGCGGCCCTAATTTGATCTGATTTCCTGCCTGCATGAGTGGCCAGGACTTGGCTAAGAGGGTATTGGGAAGAGTACTAGCACTCGGTTCCGAAGGAATACAAGCACTCTGTTTGGGGGAGCAGAATACTCGGTCTGGCGGACTATTACCCCTGCGGGGAGAGTACTAGCACTCCTTGGTGGGAAGAGTATTCTCACTCTTCGGAAGAGTACTAGCAATCCCTTGCGGCGGAGTAACAAAGCTCTGTCACGAGGAGTTGACTCTCTCAAAGAGGGTCGATCTACTCTCGAAAAGAGTGAAATATGGGACAAGCAGCTACTCGCTCAAAGAGAGTGCCCGGAACTCTCTTTGTTTTTAGAGTGTGCATATAGAAGATAAGTAATATAAAATTACTCGATGGCATTGTGGGCAAACTAAAATCTTATAATTGGGACCAAGTAAACTAATCTTGTAAGTAACCCAATTTTCTTTATTTCTTTGCATTTGCTCCGTTCGCTGCGTCAACAGGCGACGTTTTTGATTTCATAATTTATCGGTTTGGTGGCCATATCACCCGCCTTGGTAGCCGGTCTCACCGCGTCAGTGGGCGTTGATCGATATTAGCCCTACTATAAGCCTTGCCGTTAGTTTCTTATTTCAGCCACCCTTCTGCTTGTCTGGTTGCAGATTCACGAGCTCGTTTGGCACCATCCATCATCAGCGCAACTTGTGCAGCTTGGGAAAGACATGGCGAAGCCAAGGTCCATCTAAATAGGTCGCGAAGTTTCGAACGAAAAGCGTGCCAACACCTATCGCCAAAGTTTTCAGTTGTGGTGCACGATTGAAGCGCGACTAGGTGAGGGGGGGGGGGGGGGGGGACAAACACTGAAACTAGAAAACCTATGTGAAAAAAAATGTTCGAAAGTTTTTAATCAGAATACTGTTATACGAGTAAATATCCCGTTTCAAGTATTTTTCCTGTACTAAAACAACAAATGTTAATTTTCTCCTATTTCACAATTTATTAGTATGATCTTGGTGAGCCCTACCAACCAGTGATTCTGGCGCAAGACTTGGCAAGACTGTGCAAACGAGAAATCATGTCGTGCGGTATGGCGTTGCTCACTTGAACGCGGTGGTTTCATCCGAGTATTTTTTTTCCTTGCGTGTTTGTTCAAAGTGTGGCGTGCGTCTCACTACAAATTTTGCGTGACCTAGCGCACAGCATTCATTGGCGAAAGGTGTGAGTGCAGATTTTTTGTTATCGTGCAAGCTCACGCTGCGACATCCGACGCGTTTCTCTCGTCGTGACGATAGAGAGTTTTAGCAGTGCCGCATTACGGTACGATAAGTGCGGTATACAGTACGGTATTACCGTTTCGTATTAGCCTACCGCGATGACCGAAGACGTTTTAGCTGAATGTGCCGCTCGATGCGAACGGTAATGTTATAACAGTGGCTAAAATTGGGGCCTTGTAGAACACAATAGCTATGTACTGAGCGCAAAATATTCATTTTGGCGAATACTAGAAAGGTTTAGCTTGTCCACACACATTTTTATTCTTTACGGAAGTGCAGGGTACGGCCTATGTAGACGCCAGTCACAAGGCCGGTAGCAGCATCTTGTGACACTTTGTCCTACAGCACGAGAAAACTTTTTTTTTTTTGTTAGAGAGGTGTTCTTGTCTAAGCAATACACAAAAACGCGATTGTTGGTTGTAAATTGCATAGCTGCCGACTCTTTAGACCAGCAGATAAGTAGAATATACTTAGCTACTGGAATAAAAATTGTGCGTCATGTCTAAGCAAATGCTCTGTCACTGGATGGCGCCACGAACCTGTAGTGTTTTTTATGCCACTTTTTATTTTCTGTTTCCTATCATGGCAAAAAACGCACGCTAGACGTGGACATGCACCACGTAGGCTCTGTTGCCGACGCTAGTTTCACCCTTGTTTTGGCTTGGTTCGGCTCGGCTCGCAAAACACGGTGCCAGCCGAGCATTACCGAATCCTTGCCGTCTAGTATGCCGTACGGAAAGACTGATAAATGTGGAACGCTCCGCGAAGAAACGTCGCGCTAGGTTCGTTTACTCTGCGTAACACAGGCTCCGATTGTTCGACGGGCCGCATATTTAGTAAGTCGAATGCTTTCTAAATGATAATGTGGGGCAATGTTGTTTTCTCTTATAATTGTTGCATATGAATACATGGTGTCTCAAGGAATTATGAATGATCCTGTGAAAACGGTCCGCATATGTTGCAATACATTACTACTGTCTGCGGCCCATAATACTTCTCATCTATTTAAACATGCTTTGTTTGGTCAATTATATTGGTTGCATTATTCTAGACGAATAAACGTGAAATTCCTTTTGAAACCCCTGTGGCAGTGTCATTGATTTCCATCGTATTCGCTCACTTTTCCAAGGAAGCTACTGGAGCAAATGCCGTCAATAACTGCCTAATTATGTTTACCTTAAGACATACGCTACTCCTATAATTAAAGGACACGCTGACGTTTCAGCTGAGGCGAGTCGCAAGCTCGCTTCAGCCTAAGCAGAAAAATGACCTCTGGCGTAGCGGTCGAAATGCCGGACGCCAAAGAAATTCAAACATTCGCGCCAAGCAGCATACGACCTTGACGCCACTGACATTCCTGATTGTGACGTCACTTTGTATATTTTTATTTTTTGCTTGCTGTTAGTTGTCCCCACGATACGTAGATGGCGATGGTTGCGACGAGCCGCCATTTTCTTCACATTTTCTTGACAAGGTTCTATGGAAGCTTCGCTACCAGTTTACATATTCATTCATTCATTCATTCATTCATTCATTCATTTATTCATACCTCAAATACCCCAGTTAGAGTTTTACATGAGGGGTGGGCATATTTAGGTCATATTTTCAATGAATGCCTTGAATGATGAATGACTGGAGTGGTGCACCGCTTCAGCAGGTAGATGATTCCAGTCTTTCGCTGTTTGAACAAAGAAAGAGTTAAGATGAGCGGTGGTGCGAGTTGGAGGGGGATAACCAGCCTTTGAATGGCTATGACGGGATGAAGTGCGATGCTCAGGCGTCATGTCGGTCTGGTGAAGCAGCGAGTGCTAAAATTTGTAAATGAGGCACAGTCTTGCTGTTTTGCGGTGGTACTCGAGGGTTGGAAGTTTCAGAGAAGACTTAAATTTAGTGACGCTAGTGTGGTAAGAGTAGTCGGAATGAATGAACCTTGCTGCTCGATTCTATACAGATTCCAGTGCTGTTGCCAGGTTAGATTGGTATGGGTCCCACACTGAGCATGCGTATTCCAGTTTGAGTCGAACAAGTGTTAAATATGCAAGTAGTTTTACTGAGGTGGGAACAAGACGTAGATTACGGCGCAGGTAGCATAGTACACGGTTGGCATCATTGCTAATGCTGCAGATGTGTGAGGACCAACCGAGGTTACTGGACAAGTTAATACCTAAGTACTTATAATAAGTCACAGCACACATTTCAGAACTGGTGATAACGTAATTAGCAGAAATAAATTATTGGCGACGATGGAAAGTAAGTAGCGAGTTTTTTTTTAACGTTCAGAGACTTTAGCCAATTATTACACCAAGTTTCAATTACGTTAAAGTCGGACTGGAGAGCACGAGAATCAGTAATACGACGATAGATTACGCAATCATCAGCAAATAAACGAATTTCGGAAGAACAACCTCTCGGTAAGTCGTTAATGTATATGAAGAAGAGTAGTGGCCCCAAGAGTGCCTTACGGCACGCCGGAGATAACGGGTGATAAATTGGACGAGCATTGGTTGACGTAAACGAACTGTTGACGGTTACTCAGAAAGTTGCGTATCCATTGGAGAACACAAGGGTTAAGAGTAGGACGCGAGAGTTTTAGGAAGAGCTGTTCATGAGGAACCTTGTCGAAAGCCTTTTGGAAATCTAGGAAATCTATGGGTACGTTGTGACCAAGATGTGAGCTGATGTCATTAACGAAGAGAGCTAGTTGAGTCTCGCAGGACATGCTTTCTGAAAACCATGTTGATTAGGATTAAAGAAATTAGCGGATGTTAGATACTTTACAATATGAGAATATATACCTTGGCGAAGCGAGTGCTGTGGCTCCGAGAAAAAAAAAAGGCCTGAAGCAGCTGCACAAGTGTCCAATGATCGGCGACCGTCAAAGTGTCTGACAACAGTGGCTACCAATTTTGCCAGCCAGCCATTTGCTATCTACAATGACCACAGGTGCTAAACCGTACATTGTCAAATTCGTACATACTCTCGAGTGCGCCATCTTCTCAATTCCGATTGGCTGACAGGACTTGTACGTCCTCTCTGATTGGATCTAAGCGCCTCAACATGGCGCAATTTGACCGTGTCCAGAATAGCGCACCGCGTCTGGTGTCCAACCATGTTGGTACAGAATTTGCAATGACCATTTTCCAATGGCCTAACAGGCCAACCGCAATTCCGAGTTGAAATAAGGGGATGTAGCAACGTGCTGCCGACTGCGCGTGGTCAGCGCGATGAAGAATAAAAGATCGAGCTATCAGGTTTTCGCGCAACAGAAATGTGCCTTTTGAAATACTTTAAATTGTGATCGCACACTATTGGATCAGCAGCTTTAGAGTACGCGAGAGAGGGGGAGGGGGAATTAGTTATGCGAGAAAAGCGGAGAGGTCAGTCTAAATCAATGTTCTGACGTGCTACTAGACGTTGGGGCAAGGGGAATGGGTGCAGAAAGATCGAATAGAGAAGACGTAATTAGGAGGATGAAGATGGTGGTGAAAAACTTGCACGGTTCAAGACTTCAAAGTCTCTTGTCCAACCCGCTCTCATGCAAAAATATTGGAGAACGCTTAAGCTTCACTTTTAAGAGTAGAACACGATAGCATTCAAAGATCCCTTACTGCTTCTCACGCTACCCAGCAACTGCAGCTTATGTAACCGTATTGTTTACCGGGAAACACTGGCTCGTTTTGGTGGGTTGTATGACAGTTTCTATATAAGGAAGCAATTACTGTTCGAGACAACGCTGAGCGAAGCATGAAATATCGATTGAAACGCTTCAATTACATGCTATGCAATGAAACACATGATGCGTATCATCGTATTTCAAAATACGCGCGAAGGACTCTTGATTCCTGTTACATCGCACTATTGTGCCAGATGGCCCTTCGGAATAACAAGCATATTGGCGTGTTTATCATTTTTAGTTCGAACACTTCTCTTTTTTAAAAAATCCAACAAATGTTAATCGGACAACGTCACCGCAGAATAATTATCCGCCCAGGGAAACATCGTTCGCAAGAGAATCCAGGCCAATCCAGTGACTAAATAAACTAAGTAAATTAATTAGTTTATTACTCACAACCTATGCGACATGTGTTTATATTGGAAAGTTGGATGAAGTCGTCATAAAAGTCTTCTTCCGTTTTTCTACATTTCACAAAGGTCACGTAAATCGAAATACCTGGCGTAAAATTATTCGTTCCATTTACTTGAATATATACGCGCCTCACTACGAAGAACGGCTCTGAGGGCGACAACCGTGTGACGTCGAAGGGCGATCTAAAATCAAGCTTAAGATGAAGCGGTCCACCTCGCCTCGGCTGCCGAAGTGAGTGCGCAGCCAGGCGGGCGTTGGGCAGAGCGCCGATCGCAGTAAGAACGCGGCAAGAGGGAGCATAGATTAGGGGACGCAAGGCGTTGGGGCCCCTAGCGCTTGGGTGCGTTTGCGTTGGCGTACGCAAGCAGAAACACGTTATATGTTGGCGGCCCCAAACGCGAGCCTCAGTGAAGTCGGATGCGCTCGCAGCGCCATCAACTTCTGATCTTTGCTGCGTTATTAGTTTCTTTGAATATGAAATAATGCATATGAAGTAAAGCGCATAAAACTATTCGTATTAAAAGCAGTTAACAGACAGGTTTAGCGTGTCCGGTATTCCGATAAACGCAGGCGCACGGGGCGTTGGGGCGGAGCCGTAAACGGGAGCGTCCTGCATGGCGCAGCCACCTGGTGGCGCAAAGCTCAGACAGAAACCGCTAATATTGCTGTAACCAAGTCTATTCTAGTTTGCTGCGGGTGTAAAATTTTGGCAGCAACACAATTACGCCAGTGCTGAAAGTTTACACCAGCAGCGGGGTAGAATATAGACTTAGTTACAGCAATATTAGCTGTTTTTGTCCGTTTGAGCTTTGCGCCACCAGGTGGATGCACCATGCAGGCCGCTCTAAGGTCCCTGTTTAGGCCGCTCCCGTTTACTCCCCCGCCCCAACGCCCCAAGTTTACCCGAATACCGGACACGCTATACCTCTCAAATATAATAAAAACGACGTCTGTCGACACTTGGCCAAAGATTTATAAGATTATCTACCCACTAGTAACTCGTAAGTTCTCGTACACCGCGAGAGTCACGTGGGTAACGTGAACGCTTAGCGGCAGCGATGTCTTCAGCCGCCCCAAGACGCAAGTAGACGTAGCGGCCTGCGCATGCGCAGTACCGTCGCCCCTAGTTCTTGCGTACGCAAGCCGCTTGCGTCCCCTAAACTAAAACTCTATAATATTTTACGGCGACCCGCCGTGGTTGCTCAGTGGCTATGGTGTTAGGCTGCTGAGCACGAGGTCGCGGGATCGAATCCTGGCCACGGCGGCCGCATTTCGATGGGGGCGAATGCGAAAACACCCGTGTACTTAGATTTAGGTGCACGTTAAAGAACCCCAGGTGGTCAAAATTTCCGGAGTCCCCCACTACGGCGTGCCTCATAATCAGAAAGTGGTTTTGGCACGTAAAACCCCATATATTGTTAATATTTTACGGCGTGCGTGCGCGTGTGCTCGTGTGCGTGCTCGTGTGCGTGTGTGGGCGTGTGCGTGGGCGGGTGCGTGTGTGGGCGTGCGCGTGTGCGTGTGTGAATGTGCGCGTGTGTGTGTGTGTGTGTGGACTGCGAGAATTGTCTTTTGTGCCCTCTGGGGACACCCTGTACCGGACGAAGCGCGTGCCATAGACACTCGCGGTGCGGAAAACGCCTGGCGCTGGCGAGTTCACACCCTAACAAATGTCAGCTTGCGCAACTTGTATCACGCCCAGTTTTTTGCGGACCGCTATTTCCGTCTTCAAAAATACAATCAGGTTGGTGCATTTAACCTGCGGGCGAGGGGGAGGCCTGGATAAAGTATTTTAATCAGCCGTGCCCAACGACTGGCGGGCCTTCCGGCATGAAATCGTTGGATTACCAAATGCTGGAACTTTCTAATTTCTGTCTGAGATAACTTACATAGAGCTGCAGTCTCAATATGTTATCATCATCGACAATCTAATGAAACCTCTTACAGGTATAACTCAAATTTCATCGTGTAAGCGCGACTTATCGTAGATATGCTCGTGAAAATGACCTTCATCGAACATGCAGAGCCATTTCAATACCAATAGAACACTCACTTGAATTTTTTTCTGAAGGCATGTGTCACGTCTGACATTGGCGATTTCATTTTCAGGCCGTTTCTAAATAATAGCCACACTATTACTTGTTTCCCGGCAGGAGCAAGAACAACAGGTATTTCGTATTTCGATAAAATGACGGCCACTTTTTGGCGGTTGACATTCCGTGAAAATAGAGAGCATTTTAAACGCAATGCGTTGCGAAACTTTCACTTTCCTGATTTAAATGCAAGTGTTGCAGATAATTACAAAACCTCTGCTTTTCCATGTGTTTTCGTGCATCATACGAGATTCGTAGTTTGTTTCCCCGGTGTCATCTGTGACCTAAACAACGCATCTTGTTTATATATGCGGAAAATTAGAGGCATGGTATGGCCAATCTGTAGGCAATATTCCAAATTGGTGGGTTAAATGCGCATTTTCCAGTAGAATACACATGCAAGTGGTCCATGGCGTTATTAGTCTATTTTGCGAGCGATGTAAAGCTTAGACAGCCGCGCTGGCATAATTACAACTACAACTGCGGTAACATTTTGCGAACGTGAAGGGAAGAACACGCCAAGTTATGTGCGATGGTAAGTGCGGGTTGATCAAATGCAGTATTAAAAAACTTGTAAGCATGTGTTTGAAAGTATCAAGCTGCTGCTATCAGCTATATGTTTCCAAATGTCCCAAGAGAAATTCTGTGTTTAAGATATCTTATACTTTCAAGGCATGGGCAGCATCTTAAGTGCAATGTGTCGCGTAGTGTTAACGTTTATGGCTTATTTAGAAGCGTTAAGAATAATTATTGAGCCATCATATTTTTCTTTTTACTTTTTTCATGCGCGATATATTAGTTTCACCTGGTGCCCTCCCCGAAACGAAGCAGGCAGATTCGTCATGTTTGGTGACTGGAAGGGCAAGCTAATGGGTGAAGTGTAGGTGAAGTTCAACATACATGGGTAATTGGTTCTTTCGCAATAAATTGCGCATGCAAGCGCCCTTAGAGTGTTTAAGCGTGCCTAACGAGCAGGGAAGAATCGAGCCCGCTGCCCTGTTAGAACTATAAAGGCCGCCAAGACCAAATTTATCGAATATTGGTGGTGCGGTATGGAAATTCCCTGTGCGAAGTATGGTTGCATCAAACACAGCCCTTGTAAAAAAAAATTCTTATCCTAGTGTTAAAGCATGTGATATGGCCGCTGTTCAGCTATGCTTCCTAGTGTCCCGACATAGCTGTAGGGTGCAACCGGTCTATATTTTGTGGGAAGCGGACGGAGGACATGATAACTGCAATGTGCGACAAAATTGTTACGTTCCTGCTCCAGTTAGAAGCGATGCAAATATTTACTGAGCCGTCGTTTTTCTATCCCTATTTTCAGGCGTCATAACACGTTCCGATCGACTGAGTTTCAGCGATGTCCTCGGTGAACTAAACAATATATTTTGTTTAGAATTGGCGAAAATAAAGGGCGCGTCATGGCCAATGTGTAGGTACGCTTCAAAGACAGGGGTCTAATTACGGCATTTCTGGTAAATTACGCATGCAAGGGATCCGGAGCTTTATTAATGTGTTTTGCGAACAGAGAATTTATCCCGTGGACCTCGGAGAACTGCGAACCCAACCGATATCAAATCTAGCGGAAATTGAGTTGGGGGGGGGGGGGGAAAGGGGAGGGAGGACACCATGACAATCGTTATGGCGAAGTAACATGTGTGCTGATGAATTACTGGATTTTTAAAATTTTTCTACAAGAATTGCTCTAAAGCATTAAGGGCAACTTTTTAAAGCATGCGGCATAGTTACAAGAAACTGAAACTTTTATCGCAACTGTTCGAAAGAAGCAACTTCACTGGAAATCAGGTTGTAATTCTCCCAAGGTCGCACAGATGTTTTCTTTTTCTTGTGATTATTGCAAGTAATTTATGTCGATTGTACTTTCCTTGCACATAACCTCAACAATACTATAGACCTCAACATAACCTATAGACCGCACATAACCTCAACAATGACGTAGACTTAAACATCAAGTACAATTCTTTGTTTAATTGTTAAAATTGTTTGTAGCAAATGCTCAATTTTTATGCGCGCTGTACTGCTGTTACTGGGCGGGAAACGAGGCCATTGTGAGGCACTCCTTGCATTTTGTCTCTGTATCATCTTAAGATTTTATATATTTGCAAGAAATAAATGCAAATTCAAATAATTTTCGGGCCCCCCATGGTTCACCATGTGTGACGAACAAATATGTGGCTTGCCATCCAACACCCTGCAGTGCCTACTCTTCCCCAATGCTCACAGTTCCATCACCAAGCGTGCATTTTCGGCATTGATGGAATTCTGTGAAGCAACACACGTCAGAGCGCGGCTGTAGGCCCCGCAAACGCTTAGCTACATTGTCCTTGTTTTTTTTTTTGTTTTTTTGTTTTTTTTTTGCTATTCCGGTCTCTCTCTCTCCTTTTTACTTCCGGTCACTCTCTCCATCTTTTCTCCCCATACCCCTTCCCCGTGCAGTGCTGTTGAGGTGCCCTCCTCTGAGAGACAGTTACGGCACTGCACTTATCTCTTCCATTTCTCTTTAAAAATCACTTCACACACACATGATCAACTGCACGGTACGGCGAACAACGTGTCCACCTTTCCAAATCTTTGCTTTGCTGCGCCATCTACATTGTCAAAAGCGAAGTGCCAATGGGGAACGTTATCATTGATCCTCGCTAGAGGGAAGCACAGAACAACTGAGCGAGTGTGAAACCGAAAGTAGTGTTTCTCGGAACGTTTCATCAGGTTCGAGAGGTGGCCGAAGAGGCCGGCTTTCCAACCTCCGCGTCCCTCCGCCAAGGGCGGTGGGTAATTTGCTCCATTATGTCGCTTACGGCGTGTGGTCCCTCTGAGCGGCACTGTACACGCACATTGTCCTATGTATACTGTACATTAATCGTGCTAAAACCGTGGACACAGTAATAAATATCAGTCTTAAATGCCAAGCATGGCCATTGCGTAAAGAAGACATCATCATTTACAAGGTACATGCGTTTGTTGTCGATGGTGGCCAGGGCCAAAAGAACGTAACACAATCAGAAGACTTCACAGAAACGCGCTCCCTGACCGAGTCCGAGTAGCGCGGACGCCTGCTGATCTGTCTGGGATTACACGCAGCGCAGAGAGTGTCCAGCGAGTGCGGGAATGCGCGCGGTGTTGGAGCGAGGGGCGCTAAGCAGATGAATGTTTTAAATGCGTATGCATTTCTATGCTTACTCAAAAAGAAAGCACGTCTGTCCGTCCATCTGTCACGTAATGTGAATCGCAATAAAGGGATTAATCTATAAAACAGAATAAATTGGAAAGAAAAAAATGCTCATCATCATCAGCAGCAGCCTGGTTACACCCACTGTAGGGCAAAGGCCTCTCCCATACTTCTCCAACAACCCCGGTCATGCACTAATTGTGGCCATGTCGTCCCTGGAAACTTCATAATCTCATCCGCCCACCTAACTTTCTGTCGCCCCCTGCTATGCTTCCCTTCCCTCGGAAAAATTTTTCCCTTGGAAAAATGTTGGCGGTGGTCAATGAACAGCTAATGAATTCATAAGGATGATAAGCAGTGATGGGTTATGTGGATCTTATCACAGTTGATAATGGTTCGACGTGGACGGATGAAGTGCTGAAGAGCGATAAGGACTTTAATGGTCGGGGCAATTTGATAAACTTAATAAGCACCGATAAGGGTTGATAAGGGACGGATCATGTCCGATAAGGTAGATAAGGAGTGATAAGAGTTGATAAAAGTCTGATCATATCAGATAAGATTCATACACACAGATAAGGGTTGATAATGTATGGATCGATTGCGATAAGGTTGATACCGACCGATAAGTATTGATAACGCCCCGATTCAGTCCGATAAGGTCGATAACAGCCGATAAGGGTTGATAGGGGTTGAATCTAGTCCCATAAGGTTGATAACGATCGCTAAGGGTTGCTGAGGGTTTTACTGGTCGAATCGAGTTTCATAACATCGATAACGATACAAGGCGGTGTCGAGATGAGCAATTGACACAATGCTTACGCATACGTAGACAAACAACTCCCAGAGGAGCTTCTGCGTGAATATTTCGAATCGTGAATAGTTTGAATCTGCAGCCCGACAAGCACCTTATATTTTCGCGCGGCTTGAGTTTTTTTTTTTTTTTTTTCGTATGGCAACACCGACACCGAAACGAATAAGGCAAAACAAGCTTCTCCTGAAAAATCTTCGTTAGGGTGACCACAAGTTCGCTTTCTCCGTGAAAGCCGTCTCACGGGCGCAGGAGGTTTAAAAGACGTAGAGACGACCTTTACAGAAGGTGAAACTTCCTCCTAAAGATGAGTTGTCGGCTTGCTACACTCTAAAAACAGTTGCACCCTTTTGAAAACGCTGCGCTCGTTACTTTCCTGTCAGGAATGCTATGTCATGCTGATAACGCGCATGCCGTTCGTTACTGGAAAGTACCGGGCTCACCGCGTTAAAGAAAGGAAATGCGGACAAGACAGATGACGATTATCGTTGTGTGGCAAATATACACTCCAAAGGGTGTAAACTTTTCTTAGAGTGTAGGTCAGTTACGCGCAAGCGCAATCGTCCACCCCAAGCCCATGTGCACGATCATCATCACCAGCTTGCGTCATCCGCGACCTTAATGCGACTCTAATCGTATATTCAGCGTGTATAGACGAATTCGACGCACGCATGTGTCGCATGGTCGTCCTTAGTTGGACATGGGGCATACTTAAAACCTGTACCCAAAGTGTACAACAGCGACGATCGATAGCTTGAGCTCCTTGGAGCGATGGATGGATGCTATGAGCGTCCCCTTCGAAACAGAGTAGTGGGTTGCGCCACCAAGCTATTGTTCTTATTTTGTCTGATGTCCTGCCTGCCTTTAACAAAAATATACAGATACATACGCAAAGGATTCCCCGCATCAAACTTTCTTAGTCACTATCGGGAACTCTGCTGTGCGCCTCTCTTGTTTGTGGTCTCCCTATTGTTCAACCACCAAACGTCCAATCGCCTCTTACTAATCTATGTTGCGGATAAGTTTACTTTCCCCCCTGCTCTCGCTGAACTCAAAGGTTTCGAGTAGGCCAGAGGAGCCTGAACCGAAGGCCGGGTAGATATCTTCACATTCTAATAAAACATGTTCCATCGTTTTTTCATCATACCTCTACCGCAGCAAGCACAAGCTTCTTCTTCCTTCTTATATCTCGCTTTTTATATCTGGACTTGCAGAATAGTGAACGCTACCTGTCGCACAAGAAACAAAGCTCCAGCGCTTTGCGTGCAAGAATATGTGGTCAGAAAGTGAGTTTCATTTCCGGGCTTTTGCCTGGCCTCTGCCGCAGCAGCCGCGTGCATTTTTCATTGTGGCAAGAATGATTGAAGACGGCATCACATCGTTCCCGTTTTCGTATATGACATCTACCTCCGACTTGTCGAAGAGTACCCTAGAAATTTAATGTGTGCAGCAGTATCTGCATTCTAAAACTGCCACTGCTCACCAAACATGACTTAGGAGACTGCTAACGCTAACACGGGGCTGGTGCGAGCGACGCGCACTCCTTCAATAAAAAGAGAGCGGCATGTACGTCATCGGCAACAAGCTGCCGATGGGTCGCCGAGTGAGCACAGTTGGTTAATGGCCTCAGAGATTTAACCCCGCGCGCCTAGCGCCGCGGTGCGTCTCGGAGGCCATGGTTGGTTTCGCAGAGTGGCAGCGCGCAGCGATTTGCGTGCGAGGCGGCTGGCCTGGCTTGCTCTTTGGCACCCACAGAAAGAACCAAGTCTATTTCGCCGTGACATAATCGTCCAGACGCTAAAAATACCCGCGAAAATGAGCGATTTATGAGTGGCGGCGTTTTTATAGCACAACCGGGAGCTAGGCTTGTACAGGGTGTCCCAGCTAACTTTAGCCAGAGTTTAAAAATATAACGATGCACTATAATACGACGCCACCAAGTGCATGTTGCTGACTATTGTATGGAGTATGTCACACTATTTTTATTATGCTTAATTGATGAATTAGTCAAGATTAATTAACAACTTCTGAAGCAGCGAAGTTAGGCAAAAGATTGCAATTAAAAAGTTGTAGAACAGTTTGCAAAACCTGCGATTAAACAGTTGCTAACTTTCTATCTATTAGGTATTAGCGTTTTTCCTTTACTGCCCACGGCGCGGCCGTGCGGGCACCGTATCTTACCCCTATCTTGCTATCTTATCCGATCTTACCCGATCACTTTCGCCGTATCGCCGTAAGTGATCTCCGACGTAGCCTAAGTGCGCGCCCACGTGGACCTCATCTTGAAGGCGATCTGCGATGTTTGCAGAGTGCGCGTAGTGCCGGTAGCTTCGTATGCTCTGTGCTTTCGTCGTTTAGTTCGCGTTTTGATGGCTGTCGCGTTCGCTCGTCGCCTACAAGTCGTACCCCATGCGAGTGATGGATTCGAGCGACGTCTCGCCAGTGTTGCCGGTATGAAGGCAGCAATATGGGCGACTCAACTAGCGTGACGCATGTTTTATTAACTTAAGTTGATGTCTCTTACTGTAAAAAATTGCACAAAATATTTCTAAAGGTCTTGCAGTAGGTTCTCATCCTTGCACGTATAAAAATTCAATCGTTTGCTCGTTCCGTGTGACAATGGGAAGTGCTTGAGTTATGTACATCCAGTTCCGGCTTCGCGCTATTTGCTAGTCGCTCAGAGCAATTCCGCCCGACGAGCGACGAATTCTAGATTTGCAGAACCGAGCGATCGCGCGACAAGACCGAGCGATCTGTTCAAGCGACGACCTGATCCGCCGCTCGAAGCCGTCGCTGGCGCGCACAAAATCGCGCTCATGGAGTTTAGCCTTAAGAGGAAGCTTTAGCTCAAATGCTCCTATCTAAATACATGTAAAAGGAGAATTCGTTTTTCTCGGCAACCACTGCACCAAATTTGACGAGGTTTGTTGCATTTAAAAGACAAACTTAATATCTAGTGACTGTTGGTTTTGAATTTTTGAGTTAGATCGTCAATTTTTTATTAAAAATTGGCAAAAATCGAAAATTTTCAAAAAACGAAACTATCAAGTTTACAACTCTGTAACTTAACCACTAAAAATGATTATACAATTCTGTGAATTGCATCTAATAGTATATCTAAAGCGGACAAAATTGATATGTTACACATGAATATAAAAAAAATTAATCATAGAGAAATACAACTTTTGCAAAACCGTCGTAACCAACGTAACAAATTCACGTAAGATGTAAAATGACATATTGAATTTGTCCGCTTTGAATGATCTAATGGATGCCGCTTACAGAACCGCGATATCGGTTCTTGATGCAGAGCCATGAATTTATAAACTTGGTGCTTCTATTTTTTTCAAACGGTTAAATATTTGAAAATCGTTTTAAGAAAATTCAAGCCCTAAATCGAAATTCCGCTTCCAACAGTCACTAGAATTTAACTTTCTCTTTCAAATGCGACAAATTTCATCAAAATCGGTCCAGGGGTTATCTCATAAAAACGTTTTTGCGTTTTACATGTATTTGAATAGGCCGCGTCGGAGTTGGGCCCGAGCTAAAGCTTCCTCTTAAATCCCTTCGGCGACCCCTCATCGGCAGGAACCAGGCGGGGCAGGGTGATGACCTCGCCCGCGTCGAATTCTTGATTCGTCGCGGAGATGGCTGAGCACTTCTTGAAGTCGCCTCCCGTGTCCAATTCTTGATTCGTCGCCTCGTGGTAGCCACGTGGTCCACGTAGTATCGCAGCTCCCGTTGCCTCGTGGTATGGCACATCAATGCGCAGTTGCAGGCGGAGTAGAACAACGCCTGGCTCCACTCCCCACCGGCGCCTCGCGCACGACTGGAGACGGCGCGCTCGCTGCCCGTTTTCTTCTATTTCGCGTGGGCGAGATTGAGCCGCGATTGTCGACTCCCATCGCACGCCTTCACTCGCACATACAGCGTAGCGCGCGCTGCGACGGTGTCATCGCCCTTGGACTTCATACAGAATGTCACGGCGACGGCGACACCCATGGCGGAAATGCGCATGGAGTGTCCATAAAATTGCTATCACAATAAAAGGACTTCTCGAGTGTGCTGACGGGTGTGTGCTCAGACATGTAGCGATTAGACGTGCAATGTGCCCCCAGGTGGAGTGTGCTCGCATATCTGGAGCCAGCTGTGTAAATATGTAAAACAAACCAGTTTCTCGTTTCCTTCAACCCCGCGACCTCATCACAACACTCGGACATAAAAAATGACGGCGTGGGTTGGTTTGGCCGGCTTAGTGCGACGGCCTGGTATAGCGCTGGAAAGCTATCATGTTTTCGGCTTTCCGGTCTTGTAGACTAGTGACCGATTGTGTGACGCCCGTGTCCGAACCACGAACCCCAGAACCGGATCACAAAAATATGCACCTCTCAAGGTCACCCTCAAGGTCACATAAATGGCCTGACCAACACATACATGCAAAGTGGGGGGAAGATCTAAAGAAAACTATCGGTAAAAAAAAATCAAACAAAAGCGCTCATTGTCCGCGTTACTGCCAACATTCTCTCCCTCGTATACACATACGAATCTACGCACAATCACCAAATCCGTCACACTTACCCTGTTATTATTGTTTCTCACCGGCGACGACTGGAATTTTATCTTCTGCAAACCTATTTGTGCCATTTGAACGGTGTGGAACTTTTAAAAAGTATCGGTTTGGTTCTGCTGATATTTCAACTTGGTTCTGTTTCCGTTCGGAAAATACGTTGGGCGCAGTGAACTTCGTCTCTGGTCTTCCATGTTGCTGGCACAGGTAGGCGCAAAATAAATAGAACTCACTGTCAACATGTATTTCTTGTTTAAGGCTCGCTCGAGCTCACTAAAATACTATACAGCCGGGCTCACTCGGACTCAGAATCGATACGACTCACTCAGGCTGAGACTCATGGGCTCGTTTGAGTCTGAGTGAATCTGGGCGAGTGCACACGAGTTCGCCGACCTAAAAGTACATAAACTAAAACAGTACATAAGATAACCGTTAGAAGTAGTGGGGGGTTCAGAGCTTGTGTATAGATGACAGGCGCGGGCAAGAGAGGACAGGTGCCGGGAGAAACTCGTTTTCACCCCACCGCATCGAATGTGCGCAATACCCTCTGGAGTTATTCCCTGGCCGTCGCCACATTTCCCTCTTGACAGCTGTAATTACCGTGGCTCCCCTCAGAAGCATTGCAGAAACTGAAGCGCTTCCCTTTCTGCTAACGTGCGAAGCCAGAGGGGACGCAAATAGAACTGTAGAGATGAGAAGAAGGAAACGGAGAGGAGGCAGTTCCCCTAAAAGAGAGGGGGGAGGTGATGTGAGAAGGCAAGGAAAATCCACTACTATACGACAGCGGTTGCGGGGAACCAGTGCGGTACAGTACGTTGCTGCTATTTCTGAAAATTAAACGCAATGCAAATATGTCAAGCGGGCAAATAACGCAGAGCATGCGGCAGCAGAGTCGCATAAAATTAAGCGCACCGCAGGGTCCAGGAGACACAACGGAAGCGGTCGACCGTCAAATCAACACTTTGTGCCCACCACGTTAGCTTTGCGGATAGGGCACTGCTAGCGGTTGAGGATTTGATCCCAATCGCGGCAGCCGCATTTCGACGGGGGCGAAATAGAAAACGCACGTGCACTTAGACTTTGGGACACATTAAAGGAAATCACAGTGTTAAAATTAATCCAGAGTATGCCACCACGGCATGCCTCATAATCCGAGTGTGGTTTTGGCACGTACAGTGCCATATTCCAATTCAAGTTGAATACTTCTGACACAGTGCAATGTGCCATGTGAGGCAATGACAATGCTCAACCCTCTCATAGGTTATAAAATATAGTGTACAAGAACGCCTCAAGCAAACACCTCTCCCTGAGTGCTCTGTGTACTACGCAGAGAAACAGCAGTGGTGTACGCAAGGTAGCGTTTAACATCAACTCACCACTCTGGGGTTAGCCTAAACGTTGAAAAAATTAAGCTTTAGCCGCCAACGTCAGCACTAATTATCGTCAACCAAATCATCCAGCACGGCAAGCTTCGCTTACGTCGATTCCCACAGTGCGTGTGATATGCATCATTTTTACGTTTTACCTGGGTCTAAGCTGGCCTAAATTACAAAGCAATTTATACTTTTTAAAATTCTTTAGGACTCTGCAAGCACGTATAATCACTGCTAGTTTCAGTGGTACCCTTGTCCATGTGTCCGTGTCTTAATGATTTCAATATTGGGATTCTGTGCTATGGGTACTGCACTCAAATCGTGCCTTGGGACAATTTTAATGTTTATTGAATTATTTATAACGCACTACTTCCATAAACATGACCACATTGAAACGTCACGCGAAGCCAATTAAAGCCAGAAGGACCAAATTTAGGCAAATCCATGCACCGCCCACCATTACCGTGCCGGCTCCTTGCAGCTCCTGTGGACAGTAGCGCCACAGTTCCCTCAAGTAACTGTATGAAACTCTACGGATGCAGCCGCCACCCGGGGCTCTGCTGCCAAGACACCGGGATCTTCTCACGCAGAGCAGATGGCACCCAACAATCGGGCACGAGACTCGGATTACGAAGCTGGAATCACGATGCGACGACCACCACGGCATCACGAACACGAGCATATAGTCACGGCCATGGGTTAGTAAACAACTTAGTCCGCTGGGTCGGAATAAGTTTTTGTCATGGTAATGCCATGCTGTGCGTGCATGAATGTCACCAATTTATCTCGTTTTTGCCATGCGAGTCACGAAATTAATGAAGATCATGGCATGGTTTGACCTAAAAACCATGGCATTTATTCCAGTCACTTTATAACATCCATGGCATGACATGTCATTAATGTCGCACATGCATGTCGTCCTGACACCAGGAAACTCCCGATTGTCGTCAGTTCAAATGGCTGAGGAGTTCTATAGAGATTTATACAGTACCAGTGGCATCCACGACGATAATGGAAGAGAAAATAGTCTAGAGGAATTCGAAATCCCGAAGGTAACGCCGGAAGAAGTAAAGAAAGCCTTAGGAGATATGCAAAGGGGGAAGGCAGCTGGGGAGGATCAGGTAACAGCAGATTTGTTGAAGGATGGTGGACAGATTGTTCTAGAGAAACTGGCCACCCTGTATACGCAATGCCTCATGACCTCGAGCGTACCGGAATCTTGGAAGAACGCTAACATAATCCTAATCCATAAGAAAGGGGACGCCAAAGACTTGAAAAATTATAGACCGATCAGCTTACTGTCCGTTGCCTACAAAGTATTTACTAAGGTAATTGCAAATAGAATCAGGAACACCTTAGACTTCTGTCAACCAAAGGACCAGGCAGGATTCCGTAAAGGCTACTCAACAATAGACCATATTCACACTATCAATCAAGTGATAGAGAAATGTGCAGAATATAACCAACCCTTATATATAGCTTTCATTGATTACGAGAAAGCGTTTGATTCAGTCGAAACCTCAGCAGTCATGGAGGCATTACGGAATCAGGGTGTAGATGAGCCATATGTAAAAATACTGGAAGATATCTATCGCGGCTCCACAGCCACCGTAGTCTTCCATAAAGCAAGCAACAAAATCCCAATAAAGAAAGGCGTCAGGCAGGGAGATACGATATCTCCAATGCTATTCACAGCGTGTTTACAGGAGGTATTCAGAGACCTGGATTGGGCAGAATTGGGGATAAAAGTTAATGGAGAATACCTTAGTAACTTGCGATTCGCTGATGATATTGCCTTGCTTAGTAACTCAGGGGACCAATTGCAATGCATGCTCACTGACCTGGAGAGGCAAAGCAGAAGAGTGGGTCTAAAAATTAATCTGCAGAAAACTAAAGTAATGCTTAACAGTCTCGGGAGAGAACAGCAATTTACAATAGGCAGCGAGGCACTAGAAGTCGTAAGGGAATACATCTACTTAGGGCAGGTAGTGACGGCGGATCCGGATCATGAGACGGAAATAATCAGAAGAATAAGAATGGGCTGGGGTGCGTTTGGCAGGCATTCCCAAATCATGAACAGCAGGTTGCCATTATCCCTCAAGAGAAAAGTATATAATAGCTGTGTCTTACCAGTACTCACCTACGGGGCAGAAACCTGGAGGCTTACTAAAAGGGTTCTACTCAAATTGAAGACGACACAACGAGCTATGGAAAAAAGAATGATAGGTGTAACGTTAAGGGATAAGAAAAGAGCAGATTGGGTGAGGGAACAAACGCGAGTTAATGACATCTTAGTTGAAGTCAAGAAAAAGAAATGGGCATGGGCAGGACATGTAATGAGGAGGGAAGATAACCGATGGTCATTAAGGGTTACGGACTGGATCCCAAGGGAAGGGAAGCGTAGCAGGGGCGGCTGAAAGTTCGGTGGGCGGATGAGATTAAGAAGTTTGCAGGGACGGCATGGCCACAATTAGTACATGACCGGGGTTGTTGGAGAAGTATGGGAGAGGCCTTTGCCCTGCAGTGGGCGTAACCAGGCTGATCATGATGATGATGATGATGATGATGATGATGATGATGATGATGCATGTCGTCAGAAAGACTGACGGTTGCGCTAGTTGGTCTTGCACTATCAGTATGGTAGGTTAGCGCAAATTAATAAAGGACACGTAGAACAAAGTGAACAAGGACGGGCGCCCGTCCTTGTCCATTCTCATGCAGGCTGAACTGCCCTGTTTGTAGTTTCCGTGGCGCCACAGTTCCCTCTAGTAAATGTATGAAACTCTATGTGCACACTTTGTGCGCGTGTGCAGCGTGTGTATGTGCGTGTGCGTTGAAAAGGCCCGATATGCTTGCAGGTTCTGGGCGATCCTCTTTTCCTTAAAAAGCAAAGGCGCCTGAGCGCATGCCCGGATTGGATGTATTGTAGGCTTCTACGTGTCAACTCGGTTGTTCCCAGAACAAAGAAAAAATGAAGATAGCGCGTGTCTGCGCGGTATATAAAGGAGGGTATCGAAATGTTTAACTATCGGCCCATATCTGTTCTTCCTTTTTTCTTCAAAAATTGCGTGACATTTTATTTGCACCAAGCTCACCGCCTTTTTTCAAAAGAAAGGCCTTATTGCAAAACATCAGTGCGGCTTTCAAAGAGGCAAATCGGCTGCAAACGCTCTTGAAAGCATCAAATGTAAAATTATTAGCAACATACAAAATAAAAAGTACACGGTTGGCCCATTTCTTGATTTGCGCGAGGCATTTGATGCATTATAGCATGCTATTCTAATACTGAAATTACAGGTGTATGGCATTCATAGCATTCCACTATACCTAGTTAAGAGCTACTTACAAAACCGTACACAGTTTGTTATCTTGGGAAATACATCAGAAATTGATATTTTAAAATATGGAGTACCACAACGATCAATACTAGGCCCTCTTCTCTTTCTGATGGCTTCATTCTATTACCCAACACACCTGATATTGTTGTCTTTGCAGATGACACTAATGTGTTTTTACTGGTGCTTATGTCGCAGGTGTAGCAGACGTGACAAACGCGCGGCTAACTGAACTATCCATGCGGCTTTTTGGAAACTCGTTAAGTCTTAATGTTGATAAGCACAAATATATATTTAAGGCTAAGAATAAAGTAATTGATGCTTACACAAAGCTGGCATTCCGACGTGACACAACTGAACGATTTAGTTCGCATAAGTTGAATGAATGTGTGGTGTTTAGCGGCGCAAGTGCCTGATATGGCCAAAGAGTGCCAAGCCAGTGTTGATGAGTTTGCAGTGGAGTCATGACTTCTGTGAAGTTGATGTGACGTGGCTGTAAAGGGGCCTAAAAATTGTCGCTATAAAGTGCATAAATTCTATGTGTAATAAGATTATGGCGATGAGAAATGTCATGTACTATGAGCATTAAGGCGCATTGCGAAATAATGATACGATATACCAAATATATAAGATGCTAAAATTGGCAAGAGCACCACTGCCTCAGGGGGGGGGGGGCGAAGAAGAAGCCGAGGTGCGGACGTCCCTCACATCGGCTCCATCGTTTTTGAATGTTTGTGCAGCCTTGTTTGCCACCATCACGAATTCAAGCGCATCACTGGATTTGTGAAGCCGCCGGGAATTGGCGGACACCTTTCTTTAAGGTGGGACTTTCATTTTTGGACTTTTACTGGCCTTTCTGGTGCAAAACCCAAGTAGGCCTACTGGCCCCGCCGGGCCGCGATGGCGGAAACGCGCATGGAAGATGAAGACGCTACCGGATTAGAAGAGAATGAGGAAGATCTAGGTTGGCAAATTGTGACAAGCCGAAAATTTCGCTCCACCACAAGGATTGCTGGCGATTGGAAAACATCGCCGCAGAGCCAGCAAGAGCAAGGCAACAGCAGCAAGAACAAGAGACCTACAACCACTATGTTCAAAAACCGCATTGTCAAGGCATCAAGGATGCCCCAATTGCCCGAGGAGCACAGCAAGATCATCATCCGCCCACGAGGAGGTCTCAACTTGAGCAAAGTGAGCACCACAGCGATAAGCGTGGCGATTATTGAAGCATCGGGCCTGACTCCGTAACAAGCCCGAGAGGATGTCGTTTGCCCTAACTTCACGCAAAACATCGTGGTGGTTAGTACACCAGATCCCAGTCATGCTGCCAGGTATGTGCGAATCAAGTCGCTCATTATAGTGGAAACCGAATATGAAGTGAACGCCTACGAGGCAGCTCCGCATACCACGTGTAAAGGGGTGTTTCGGAGAGTTGACCTCAGAGACAATCAGGCCACGATAACGAAGAATATTGTGCATGACTTTAACCCACTAGCATTGGCAGCCAAACGTATTAAATCCACGGGCTCGGTCATTGTTCTGTTTGATGGGCTCAAGGTACCCAATTATGTCAGATACGGGTCGACCCTTGTAAGGTGCTACCTGTATAGGAAGCAGTTTGATGTCTGCTATGCTTGCGGAAAGATTGGACATCGATCAGATGTATGTCCAACACCGGACGTGGTACAGTGCAGAGGATGTGGTACTCAAAACCCGGAGGACAATCACATGTGTGTGTGTGCCTAACTGCAAATTCTGTGGAGGGGACCACCCAACTGGGGACAAGACTTGCCGACAGCGGTACCAAATTCCATACGTGGTGCGAATTCGACGACGAGAACGCAACAGATCTGCATCGGCGGCGACATCGGCTCAGCTGCAATGGGACGCCCAAACGAGCACCAGGAAGCGCACGACCTCAAGGAGCCCCACACGGTCACGACGCCGCTCGCCGTCGAAGGGCAGAAGCCGCTCCAGATCACGTGAAGCGCAGGTGCGCTTCGAAGGAGGAGGGCAGACGCCTGGCCACAAGACGACATCTGGAACAACCTGGGCCGACAAAGTGAAAGGTACTGTGAGGGCTGCGGAGAGCGGTGCGGCGCGGCCGGTCGGAGATAATGATGACAGGGTAGAGCAGCTAATTAGAGAAGTAACATATCTGAGAAAGGCAAATGAAGAACTTACTAAGCAGGTTGTAGAATTTCGCAAGAACTCGCAGACGGGCTCCACAAAAGTAGCAATAGCCAAACCGGTGAATAATGACAACAGCCAGGATGAAGAAAACACACCAGCTCCAAAGAAGCGGGCAATAAGCCCAGTAGAAACGACAGTGTGCTCTGCTTTGGAAGAGATCAAGGAGGCGATTAAACAACTTCGAGATGCCATAGATAAAACTACCTTCAAAGTTGATAAGTTATGGAAATGGAGACTGACGGCTGAAAAGAGGCTTACTAAAGTAGAAGCGCAAGGCGAGGACGACGAATACCTACCTTCAGAAGCAGAAAGCGTCAGATCGCTCCCTGGCGCGTCGGGGGGTTCTACGAAGCGTACTCTAGCGGGTAGCAGTAAGGCAGGTTCTATAAGCAATGGCTAGCGGGGGGAGCTTTACCGTGTGGCAATGGAATTGCCGAGGATTTTATCACAAAAAGTCATCTCTCATGCAGTTAATAAAAACCTCTCCAGAAAAACGGAAGATAATTATGCTGCAGGAAACTTTGGCGGATGAGATCAGCCTATCCGGATACAAAGCGACATGCAGGGGCAAAGAGCCGGGTAGGGGGCTAGCCACGCTCGTAGATAAGAAAATACCTTACATAGAACATGATTTGTGCCTTGGACTAAACAAATTCGAATACTTACTTGTGGAAATAATTTTGAAAAGGAATAGAGGCAAACCGCAAAGCCTCTTTTGTCTTAATGTTTATAGCAGCCCTAGTGACATGAAACAGAGTTTCAGGGCACTTCTTAATAAGACTATGGCTGTTACTAAGCACGCTCCACTCATTATTGGAGGGGATTTCAACGCCCCACATCAAACCTGGGGATATCGCTGGAATACTAAGAAAGGTGATGGACTCTGGAACCTAGCTACAGATCTTAATCTCTCCCTCATCACAGACCCAGCTTATCCCACTAGGTGTGGTACATCTACATGCAGGGACTCCACCCCAGACCTTACTTTTTTGTCAAATTTAGCGAACGCTGGCTGGAATAACTCCAATATTGACCTGGGTAGTGATCATTACATATTACAAATACTATTGGAAACACCAAGTAATGAGATAAAGCACTTTAACTACATTGACTGGGATCTTTTTCGGAAAGCAAGGAAAAGCAGAGCTGAGACAGAGGCAGGACAAAAGAAAACACTCCAAACTTGGTCCGCACAGCTCAGAGAAGATGTAAAGGCGGCAACGAAGGATATTACCACAGAGGAGGATATGGAAATCATGGACAGTAGGCTGGCGCACATGATTGAAGCCAAACAATCTATGTTAAAAAGATGGAAATCGCAACGGCTGAACAGGAGACTCAGGAAGCGCATAGCATTTTTGAATAGGGAGATTGAAGAACACTCCAGAAATTTACAGAAACAACAATGGGATGAGCTTTGTAATTCCACAGATGGTCGAATCAGATGTGGTAGAAATTGGAACTTACTTAGACATTTGCTAAATGAGAACGACACGAATTCTAATAGGAGAACAGCAGTAGCACGACTCGTCCATCGTGAGAGTCATGACACAACGGAGGAGGCCATTCTGGATCGGCTCGCAGCTAAGTATTTACCACTTAAGGATAGCAATGAGAGTACAGACCTCCCTGAATATACAGAGGAAGACTGTGAGCTTATGGATCAAGACTTCACAGAAAGCGAAGTTCGCGCAGCCCTGTACGACCTCAACAGTAGATCTGCTGCCGGTCCAGATGGCATTTCCAATAGGTTGTTGAAAAATTTGGACGATGATTCTATAAAATATTTAACAGAGTATTTCAACGAACTCTGGAAGAACGGTGATTATCCGAAGGAATGGAGAATTGCTAACACAATTCTTATTCCCAAACCAGGCAAGCAACTCAGTCTAGATAACCTAAGACCCATATCATTAACATCATGTCTGGGCAAAACCATGGAGCATGTCATACTCAATAGACTGACTAAGTATGTAGAAAACAGAAATGTTCTTCCGCATAAACTGATCGGTTTCCGTCCTGGACTTTCGACTCAAGATGCAATGCTTTTAATCAAACATCAGCTTATTCTTGCTAGCCCGCTACATACGAGAGCTCTTCTAGGCCTAGATGTAGAAAAGGCCTTTGATCGCATCAAGCACAGGGCCATATTGGATATCCTCTCGGAGATGGGATTGGGTAAGCGATTGCACAATATAGTCAAAGCCTTTCTCGGTGGCCGTTCTGCTTGTCTCAGGTTAGGCGAACTCCAATCGACAACCCTGGAACTTGGGAATCGTGGGACACCACAAGGGTGCGTCCTATCTCCCATGTTATTTAATTTGGCAATGTCAAAAGTGGCTCGAGGTCTCACGCAGGTTGAGGGTATCCACTTTGCTATATATGCAGATGATGTAACAATCTGGAGTGCTGAAGGTAATATGGGACAAACAGAGACCAAACTACAGGAAAGCATTTATGTGGTAGAAACAACACTTGAGGGTATGGGACTGAACTGCTCTGCTAAAAAATCAGAACTATTGGTATTACGAAGCAGTAAGCGGGGGCGCAAGCCGAACGGATATATCCCAGAGGAAGAACCCCGCATTGACATATACGCCAAGAATGGAGACCCAATCAGGCAGGTGGAGACTATTAGAGTGCTAGGACTTCTCCTGCAAGCGAATGGATCTAATGGCAGGATGATAGAGCACATCCCTAACAAGTCAGAAGAAGTCATTAGGTTTCTGCGTAGAGTTACCAACAAGCATAAGGGGCTCGGAGAAGGCAATGCCATAAGATTGGTACATGCATTCGCCTTTTGCCACTTCTCGTACGTGGCTGGCATGCTACAATGGACACAGGCTGATAAGAACAAGCTAAACGCTTTCATCAGACGACTTATAAAGACTGCACTAGGACTTCCCATCAGCACGGCCAATGATAGCTTATTGCACCTAGGGCTGCATAACACACTAGAGGAGATAGCTGAGGCTCAACAGGTGGCCCACCAGGAGAGACTAATGGGGACACGACCTGGGAGGGCACTAATTGAAGAAATTGGCGTAGAAATTAACAACCACACCAACGAAGGAGGATTATTAACACAATTACAAGAAGGACTACGAGAAACAATAAAGACAACCCCGTTCCCTAGGAACATGCACCCGACACATAACCTCGAGAGATGGAAGGCAAGGGCGAAGGCACTCCTTCAAGACATAGATCAACATAAGCAGCAGGCGGTGTTCGTTGACGCTGCCTGGGTTAAAAATAAGCATGCGTATACCTCCGTTGTTGTAGACACTCAAGGTAACATACGGGATGCCATCACCGTCTATACCAAGGACCCAACAGTAGCAGAACAAGTAGCAATCGCCTTAGCCATCCGGGCTAATCGGTGGACACATATTTATAGCGACACTAGAACAGCCATGCGCAACTTTACCAACGGATATGTAACACGGATAGCAACAAAATTACTAGAGAAGGTCAACAGTGAGAGGATTGAAATCCGCTGGTTTCCTGCACATCTGGGGGTGTTGGACGGAGCTCGGAGAAACCTCAATGAGGTGGCAAATGAAGCAGCACGAGGACTTTCTAGCCGTGCTCTTCAAGACCGAGCAACTTATATTTCACCCGGAGAACACAGGGATCGATTATTAACATATAACGAAATCACGAAGCATTATTATTTAAGCAGAAGGGAATACCCATTGCCACACGGTAAGCTTTGCAGAGCCCAAGCGGTCACATTACGCTTGCTACAGACAAGAACATACCCAAGTCCAAATTTTATTAACAGGATCTATCCGGAGAGGGAAACTCAAATCGACTGTAATGAGTGCAATGGCATCATTACTCTTGACCACATGCTTTGGCAGTGCCCCGCGGCCTTCACAGACTGTGACGAAGAACAAGAATGGTGGCGGCAAATTCTACACAGCGAATCACTCTCTGACCGATTACGGGCAGTCCAGAAGGCCCGCGATGTGGCTGAAGGGCTCGGCCAGACAGTCCCAACGTGGGAGCGGCCCGCGCCAACCTAGGGTTGACCTTCAGGACCCAATAGAGTTCTTCTTACCTTACCTTACCACTGCCTCATTAGAGCCTTTGAGACACAAGGGCCTGGAGGCATGTGCTATACAAGGCAACTATCACAGCAGCATCCTCTGGAAAGGGGATGCGGTATGAATTTAATGGGCTTATGACATGTAGGACAACAGCTTTTAAGAAATTGAGGACTGCTTTGGTGTTAAAAAACGGTTCTTTGCCAAGAAACATAGCCGGGTGAAGAGGGGCGCAATAATGATATGCAAGAGGAAAATCTTTCTTTCAGGTTCGGCTTTCCGACGCTCCGAGAGGACGTGGAGGACGGTCAGCCTCTCACCACATCGACCACAGGTTGGAGGTTCATTTCCAGTAAGCAGAAAAGTATGGGTACCAAATGTGTGCCCTATTCTGAGACGGCAGAATAGGACATCTGTTCGCCGTGATTTTGTTGGGCCGGGCCAAAAACCTAACTGTGGCTTTATAACATGCAGTTTATTATTTATTTCTGCGTTCCACATGCGTTGCCAGTGTTCTCGCAGTTTCTTTCGTAAGAAAGGCTTGAGATCTGTGACAACAGCCGTAGGAATAATGGTTAGTGATGTGAGTGATGTGGCCATTTTATCAGCTAGTACATTACCCTCGATGCCTCTATGGCCAGGTACCCAGCATATTACTACATGTCTATGTGATAGATAAATATTGCATAACAGTGAGTATAGTTCATTGAAGACAGGATTTGCATGCTTTTGTAGAGAAATGAGTGCTTTTACGAGACTAAACGAGTCTGTGAATATGATTGCTCTGTCAAGTTTTAGTTACTACATAGGCTTCTGCAGCGAAGATACTTGTTAGCGGGTTCAATACGTCATATTTAGAAAAAGAGGGACCAACCGTAGCATACGATACACCAGCATGTGTTGAAGCGGTCTGCGCTGGACGCATGAAAGAAGACGAAGAAATGGGCTAGGGGAGAAGTGAGAAGGAAGAAGTTGGAATAAAATTGCGGACGACATCCGTCTAGATTATGTCGTTTCTGTTGCCGTTCTAGTTAGAAACGCTACATTTTGGCGCAGCCGACAGTTTTCGAAGACCAGCCAAGCGGGTGACGTTTTTCGTCGACCAGGCGTCATCGAAGTCTGTTGTGTTCACCCGATACCAAGTGCACGGTGAGCCAGCGGCGGACCTTCCTTTCGAAGTTAGTTCTACCGCGCTGATCAACGTGGTGCTGCAACGAGCTGCAATCAGCCGCCAAGCCCTCGTGCAAACAGGATCGGTGACAGTGAATCTACAATTGCAGACACTGAGCGAACTCGTTCTGGAACCCATACGACGTGGCACCCTCAAAGAGGAAACGCCTGCCGGGAAGGTAAGCCTAGACTTGAGTGTTATGGAACTACAAAGACACATTATACAACAGATCGAAATAATGAGAACTTTCGTCCAAGCGCGTAGTCGAGAGCAATCAACACGAAGCACTGTTGAACCAGATGTTTTTGAAGGAAACTCGCAAAGTGCACACTACTACTGGCTGTGGTTTTTCGAGTATGCCTGTGACAAGAATATGTGGCACTCCGACGACACAAAGATTTTGAATATGTGTCGCTATTTGGGCGGTATAGCCAGAAAGTGGTATGACGTGCAACTCATGGATCATGGAACAACATGTTGGAACTGTGGAAAAGCAACATTTTTGGCGGCTTTCGAAGGCAACGCAGTAGAAAGATGGGATGCGGCACTACGGTTAAGTTATACAGGTGGCTCTCTGCTTGAGTACTGTCTTGAGAAGCGTCGCCTATTGTATTTTGGAAAACCGAAGCTGTCGTCTTCTGCTGTTGTAGCTTTGATAACGCAAGCGTTGTGTATCGAGATCCGTAGTCATGTCCAGCTCAAAGGTCCAAGAAGATTTCATGACCTTCTGAACTTTCTACAGACATCACTGCCAAGAGTTGCATTGAGAAGACAGCCTCGTGGTATAACAGAGAAACTTGATTCTCGTAAGCTGAGTGAGCATCTAGAGTCGTTGCCTATATCTGAATGTGAAGATAGCTTCATAAACAAATCCCTGGGACACGTCAATCATGACTGTGAGGGTGGTGAAGAACCAATTACCGCAGTTAACGGCAACCTACTTCCACATATTCTGACTACCGTGGATCCCAAGCCCCAGAAAAATAGCTTCAGTGAGGCAGTGCATTTGGTGTCGTCAAGCTTATTGCGTGCCTCCCATTAAGGTAGATGGTATTGAAGGGAAAACTCTTGTTGACAGTGGAGCTTCGGTATCAATTATCAACAAGACTCGTGGGGATGCCGGTCGTCTGCACGCTGGTAGAACATTGCGTGTCCAAGCCTACGATGGGTCAGTGACCATGCATAGTGCATGGGTAGCCCTGGCTATTGAATTTCAAGGACATAAAGACATGCGATTACCAGTGACGTTTTGGCATTTCCCAATGTCACCTATTATTTTCTTTTGTCCGGCCCAGATATGACCACAATGTAATGGCCGAAGACACAATAAAAAAGAAGAACCTGGTGAAGAACCTAGTGGTATCAATGCTAACCATTTACCAGGAAGAAATCAAGACAAAGTACCCAGAACTTGAATGCATAGGGAGCTACCCTCTAGCAATGAAATCACATATCGTTTCTTTCGAGCTCGCAGATAAAACAGTGGTTCGTGGAACCCCTATAAGATGTCCAGAAATAAAAACGTGTGACTCAAAAAGGAGTTGCAAAAAATGTTGGACGCAGGTACCATCCGGTCTTCTGTATCCCCATTTGCTTCTCCTATAACTATTGCATCAAAAGAAGACGGAACAATCCACCTCTGCACAGACTACCGGGCTCTCAATCACCAAACTGAATTGATACCTTATCCAATGACAAGAATCGACGACATCATTGACGAAACTAGTGGTTTCCATTGTTTTTCACGAATAGATATCTGCAAGGGCTTTTGGCAGATTCCACTAAGTGAAGAAACGAAAAAATAAACGGTTTTCATAACCCCATTACTTGTTTGAGTACAACCGCCCACAATTTGGTTGGAAAACTCGCCTGCGTGGTTTCAAAAAATTATGACCGACATTCTGGAACCTTACCCGGGCACATTTTGCAATGTTTGCATCGACGACATCCTCATCTTTCAAAAGTCCTTCATGCCCTCAGTCTTGCTCAACTCAAAGCCAACTTCAAGAAAAGTGCGTTCTTTCAAGATACCGTAGTATTTCTTGGCAGGGTGTTTGATGGACACACTAAAAGCACTAAGGAAGAATCGGTAGAGAGAATCTCCAAGCTGGTTAAGCCTTATGATGTGCACTCCCTGCGCGTTTTTCTTGGCCTTGCAGGACACTTCCGGGCGTTTATCAAAGACTATGCGCTGAGAACAAGGTGCCTCACACGTTTAACTCGGAAAGACGTGCCTCTTCAATGGGACGAGAAGTGCGAAGCTGTCTATTGCGAGCTTCTAAAACTAATATCGTAGGACCCCATCTTGCGAATACCGGATTTTTCTCTGCCTTTCGTGCTGAACACATTATGCATCACATTATGCTACCGGTGCAGTTCTATACCAGAAGCCCTCCAAACAAGGTGATCAAACCAAACACTACGTTGTGGGGTACTACAGCTATACCCTGAAACCCGCCGAAATCAATTACTCTACCACAGAAAAGGGAGCTCTGGGCGCCCTAAAAGCTGTGCAGTACTTTCGTACTTCCCTGGAAGGTGCCAAATACATACTTTTCACTGACCATCAAGCACTGACTCAACTTCTGAGCGTGGCCCAGCCAAGCGGCCGCATTGCTGGATGAACTATCTGCAACAATTTGATTTCGTAATTTCGCACCGTCCTGGCCCACTCCTCACTGACGCTGCGCACTATCAAGATTACTTGTACAGGAATCAAGCAAGAATCCAGAGAGAGAGTGGACGTGCTTTGCGTTCGTGTACCGGACGCCCCCACAATGCCGTGTCCCAAGCCCTCACGCGGAAGACAACACCAACGTCGCCAAGAAGCAGCGAGGTAGCCGCAGGCTGCAAGGACTGCCCCCGGAATACGGACTTTTGCCTCAGACGACCAGGAAGTTCGCCACCAAGTCCACCCCAATGGAAGCCCCAGCGTCCCCCGTCATACTGCAGCAGCCCAGGGAGCCTCCGACGTTCCGCGGTTCAACGTTCGAGGACCCGGAAAGCTGGCTTGAGACGTATGAGAGAGTAGCTACATTTAACAACTGGAAGAGCGACGACAAACTGCTACATGTCTTCTTCGCATTGGAAGACGCGGCCAGGACGTGGTTCGAGAACCGAGAAGCCACCTTAACGACCCGGGAACTATTCCAAAGCGGCTTCCTGCAGACATTCGCAAGCGTCGTGCGCCGAGAACGAGCCCAAGCCCTATTAGAAACCCGGGTGCAGCTACGTAATCAGACAACCGCGATCTTCACGGTGGAAGTGGGCCGTCTATTCCGCCACGCCGACCCTGAAATGCCCGAGGAGAAGAAAGTCCGCCTACTCATGCGTGGTGTGAAAGAGGAACTTTTTGCCAGAATGGTACGAAGCCCACCGAAGACCGTCGACGAGTTTCTTCGGGAGGCCACCAGCATCGAGAAGACACTCGAGAAGCGAAACCGGCAATTCGACCGCTGCACGAACTCGACAAACTACGCCGGAGTTCAGTCACTGGCCACCGACGACCTACGCGAGACTATCCGAGCGGTCGTGCGGGAGGAGCTACAGAAGATGTTGCCATCATCACAGCCTCAAGTGGCTTCGATTGCCGACGCGGTACGTGAGCAGCTCCAACAACAACTCGGATTAGCCCCTGAATCGCCGCAGCCTCAGCCGCAAGAGATGACCTACGCCGCCGTCGCCCGCCGTCAAGGTCCCCCTCCACGACCGCACCAGGGCCCCGTAACGCCGCAATTCCGTCGACCACCCCTGCCGCCGCCAGCATGCCCACCGGTCGCCCAGCGCAGCTACCCGAGGAAGACAGACGTTTGGCGCGCTCCTGACCACCGCCCGCTCTGCTACCACTGCGGAGAAGCGGGTCACGTCTACCGACGATGCCCATACCGGGAGATGGGACTGCGAAGCTTCGCCGTCAGCGCTCCGCGCCCGCAGCAATGTGAACGCCCTCGCGATATCGCCGACTACCTCGCCGCTACTCAATGGAGCTCTCGACGACCGTCGCGTTCGCCATCACCAGGCCGCTACCTGTCGCCGCAGCGCCGACCATATGCTGGCCCATCCCGGGGCCGGTCAGCGAGCCCATATCCGGAAAACTAAAAGCAGCAACCGATGGAGGTGCGGTTGCTGTTCGTCGAACTGACGAAGATCCTCCGCCGCCGACGAAGACGACGAAGAGACCATCTCGACGACATAATAACGACACGCCGCCGTCCCGACGAAGTCAGGAAGCCAAGACTACACCGACGAAAGACGACTTGACGACGTGACGTTCCAACTTCAGTTCAACACGACGCAGGCGTGATCCTACGCCAAAACACAACTGCAACGCCAGACAAAGAACCACCGACCTCGACTTGCTTCTCGACGGCCACGCAGTTACCGCCTCAGTGGACACAGGGGCTGATTACTCCGTAATGAGTGGACACATCGCCGCCCAGTTGAAGAAAGTTAGGACCGCATGGGAAGGCCCTCAAATTCGGACCACTGGAGGACACATCATCATGCCAACTGTAATCTGCACGGCAAGAATAACCATTCATGACCGGACTTATCCTGCCACCTTCGTTATCCTGCAACAGTGTTCACGAGACGTCATTCTCGGTATGGACTTCCTGAACCAACACGGCGCTGTCATCGACCTGAAGTCGAAGTCAATAAGGCTGTCGGAAGATAAAGCGATACCGCGAGAGAGCCCTCGTAGTCACCACGCCTTGAGTGTGCTCCAAGATCAAGTGAGCATCCCGCCTCGCTCCAGCATTGTTATTTCGGTCGGCACCGAAACGCCCGTTGACGTAGAAGGCGTCATTGAAGGCGACCAATGCCTACTGCTAGACAGTGAAATTTGCGTCGCAAGAGGGATCGCTCGACTGCATGGAGGGAAAACTGAAGTGTTGCTGACAAACTTCAGCCAGGAGTTCAAGCAGACAAACAAGGGCACGACGATCGCATACATCGAGGCAATTCTGGAAACCAGCAATGCGTTTGTTCTCTCGGATTCTGCCGCATGTACCCCGACGACCGTAGTTTCCGAACCAGACTTCGACATAAATCCAAGTCTCCCCATGATTAAGCAACTACAGATCAGAAGTCTTCTCCGACGATACAAAGACTGCTTTTCGACGTCATCAAGGATTCGACAAACGCCAGTCGCAAAGCATCGCATAATAACCGAAGAGTGTGCTCGACCACTCCACCAGAGCCCTTATTGAGTTTCTACACGAGAACGTGAGGCTATAAGGCACCAAGTCGATGAAATGCTGCGCGACGACATCATCCAACTGTCCAAAAGCCCGTGGGCATCTCCTGTTGTCTTGGTGAAGAAAAAGGACGGAACCCTACGTTTCTGCGTCGATTATCGTCGTCTGAACAAGATCACGAAGAATGACTGTACCCTCTCCTACAAATAGACGACGCATTGGATCGGCTCTGCAACGTTAAATACTTCTCGTCGATGGAACTCAAGTCTGGCTATTGGCAAATTGAAGTCGACGAAAGAGATCGCGAAAAGACCGCCTTCATCACCCCAGACGGCCTCTACGAGTTCAAGGTTATGCCATTCGGGCTGTGCTCGGCGCCTGCAACCTTCCAGCACGTGGTGGAAACGGTTTTAGCAGGATTGAAGTGGCAGACCTGTCTCGTTTACTTGGATGACGTCGTCGTCTTCGCCGGAAATTTCGACGATCACCTCAGGCGGCTTGCGACAGTACTAGAAGCCATCAAGTCATGAGGGCTTACTCTGAAGCCGGAAAAATGCCGCTTCGCTTATGATGAGCTTCTGTTTCTAGGCCACATAATCAGGAAATCTGGTGTCCATCCAGATCCGCAAAACACAGCTGCCATCGCACAGTTCCCGCAACCCATCGACAAGAAGGCAGTGCGTAGATTTCTTGGCATGTGTGCTTACTACAGGCGCTTTGTCAAGGACTTTTCACGCATCGCTGAGCCGTTGACACGTCTAACTAAATGCGATGTTGAGTTCAAGTGGGAAACGCCGCAGGCCGACGCATTTGAAGAACTCAAACGACGCACGCAGTCGCCGCCGGTACTTGCGCACTTCGACGAGTACGCCGATACAGAAATCCATACTGACGCCAGTAGCCTAGGCCTCGGTGCCGTTCTAGTCCAGAGGAAAGACGGACTTGAAGGGGTGATATTTTATGCTAGCCGGTCGCTGTCAAAAGCGGAAGGTAATTATTCTACGACTGAAAAGGAATGCCTCGCCATCATTTGGGCTACAGCAAAATTCCGCCCTTACCTCTATGGCAGGCCATTCAAAGTCGTCAGCGACCATCACGCGTTGTGTTGGCTAGCTAACTTAAAGGACCCTTCAGGACGGCTGGCGCGGTGAAGCCTCAGACTGCAAGAATATGACGTCACCGTAATATACAAGTCCGGAAGAAAACATTCTGGCGCCGACTGCTTATCACGCGCCCGCATGGATCCCCCGCCGCAAGACGACGAGGACGACGACGCCTTCCTTTGAATAATAAGCGCCGAAGACTTCACTTAAAAGCAGCGAGCAGACCCGGAGCTAAAAGGCCTCGTCGAATATTTGCCCTGGGGACACCGACGTTGTCCCCAGGGCATTTAAGCGCAGATTATCTTCGTTCACGCTTCAAAACAATATACTCGTGAAGAACTGCTCACCAGTCCGCGCCAAGTACCTTCTTGTTGTTCCGTCGGCGCTGCGTCCAGAAGTACTGCGCGCCCTACATGACGATCCGACCGCCGGGCACCTAGGCTTCTCCCGGATGCTATCGAGGATACAAGAAAGGTATTACTGGCCGCGCCTAACCACCGACGTTGCCCGTTACGTCAAGACAGGCCGAGACTGTCAGCGACGCAAGACACGACCCACAAGGCAAGCCGGATTACTACGGCCGATCAAGCCTCCTTGCCGACCTTTTCAGCAGATCGGGATGGACTTGTTGGGACCGTTTCCGACGTCAACGTCCGAAAATAAGTGGATCATCGTGGCCACGGACTACTTCACCCGCTTCGCTGAAACTAAAGCTCTGCCGAAAGGCAACGCAGCCGAAGTGGCAAAATTTTTCGTCGAAAGCATTCCGCTGCGACATGTCGCCCCAGAAGTCCTCATCACCGACAGAGGAACGGCCTTTACAGCGGAGCTCACCCAAGCCATTCTTCAGTACAGTCAGACAAGGCACAGGAGGACAGCTGGCTACCACCCACAGACGAATGGTCTTACGGAGCGCCTGAATAAAACCCTCGCCGACATGCTAGCAATGTACGTCGACGTCGAACACAAGACCTGGGATGCCGTCCTGCCGTACGTAGCCTTCGCTTACAACACGGCGGTGCAAGAAACAACACACATCACGCCGTTTAAGCTGGTTTACGGCAGGAACCCGACGACGACGCTCGACGCCATGCTGCCGCACATCACTGAGGAGGAGAATCTTGACGTCGCTACCTATCTCCAGCGCGCCGAAGAAGCCCGACAGCTCGCCCGCCTACGGATCAAGAACCAGCAGCGTACCGACTGCCGACACTACAACCTCCGACGATGCTTCGTCGAGTACCAGACCGGTGACCGTGTTTGGGTTTGGACCCCAATACGTCGACGAGGACTCAGTGAGAAGCTCTTGCGACATTATTTCGGACCCTACAAGGTCATCCGACATGTTGGCGAACTGGACTATGAGGTCGTGCCAGACGGCATTTCGCAGTCACAGCGGCGCCGGGCACGATCTGAAATGGTCCAAGTAGTGCGTCTGAAGCCCTTTTAAGCACGCTGACGAACTTCCTCATTTTGTTTTCTTTGCTACCAGTACTTTTCTTTATTACTTTCGTTTGTTTGCCGCATCGGCTCAATGCTTTTTAAGAGGGGGGTATTGACACGTGTACTTGTCTTTATCGGGCGACACGTTTCACCGCCTAAGAAATGTTATCGCACAGCGCAGGACGCGCTTGCATGTGTGGGAAGTTTCTGGAATGTTATTGATGGCTCCATCCACCGTCTGTGATCGAAACTTGTGTAATCTGATTGCATGTGTGCGCGACGCGAATGGCGTAGAACTTTGTGGGAGGCGCGCGGGTCCCAGCGATTACTCTGGAACATTCGACGATTGATGTATAAAAGCCGACGAGCTTGACCCGTTGATCACATTTTCGACGAACGCCGACTGTGTTCGCCGCTCTCGTGCTTTAAGTGTAGCCTGTTTTGTGGGCACAGGTTCGCCCAATAAAAGCTAGTTTTGCCTTTCACAGTATTGCTACTGTGTTCTTTGACGTCACGACCACATGACAATATTAAGCTATGGGAAGGTACAGAAGAGCTCCAGTTTATCAATGGAAGGTATCACGTACCACCGACTATCATTCCAAGGATTCTTCATCTATACCACGACACCCCTGGATCGGGTGGACATGATGGCTTCTGGCGCACTTATAGGAAATTGCTCATGAGATTCACATGGCCGGGCATGAAAAACGACATCAGCCATTACATCAGCACATGCCACCTCTGCCAGGTGAACAAAGTTAAACTCAAGCAATAGACAGACGTTATGACAAACCCTGAATATTCAAGCGTCCCGTTCGAAGTAATTCATTTGGACTTCGCGGAACTCAAAAAGAAGGGGGAAGCAGTCAAGCGAACGCAAGCTTTCTTGCTCTCCATAGATGAGTGCAGAAGGACGATTGCGGCTAAAGCTGGCAAAGAAGACGCAAACAGCGTAATAGATCTCCTCAAAGCTGAATGTTTTAAACACACAAAGACGCTCGTCTGAGACAACGGGCCGGCTTTCCGGAGTGCCAAATTATCAAAGTGGGCACAGGAGCACGACATAATGGTAACGTATTCTTCTCCATACCATCCGGCAGCAAGCGGCCTAGCGTAACGTGCCATACGAGACATCAAACAGTATCTGAAGATGTATCCACACTTTGCCGGTGGCTGGAAGTGCTGTCTCGAGGCCGCTGTGAAACATCACAACAGATCATACACCACTGGTTTAGGCTGCAGCCCTCATTTTGCAATTTCGGGTACAGCGCCCATACTTCCTGCAGATCGTGAGATAGGCCTCCTAGAGAACCTCGAACTCGCGGAAGTAAGGAGAACTGTCAAAGAACAGGAGGTCTACAAGCGCAGCATGTAGCGAAACTTTGATAAAAGGCACAGTAGCGAGATACCGGGCATGTATACAGCCTGGAGACTATGTCCTTGTAAGGAAAGGAGCTGTGCCTTCAAATTCAATATATTGCGGACCATTTCAAGTTATTAAGAATGCATGCCAGCATGGAATTTAATATTGAAGAATGTCTGGTACGCCGGAGCCTCGAGCCAAACGGAGTGCGCCGCTATTGGAAACATATTCAAGTATTACCCCAGGAGGTGCAATTAAAAGAAATCCGGAAGAGTGAAGCGGTCTGCGCTGGACGCATGAAAGAAGACGAAGAAATGGGCTAGGGGTGAAGTGAGAAGGAAGAAGTTGGAATAAAATGGCGGACGATACCCGTCTCACTTAGATTATGCCATTTCTGTTGCCGTTCTGGTTAGGAACACCAGCATGTGTATCGCATAAGTTCTTAGGGGTGCACTTTGATGAGCACCTGAATTGGACTGCGCACATAACCCACCTAAGAAATAACTTATCAAGAACAATAGGCTTTTTGAATAAAGTAAGAATGTTACTTCCAAAATGGTTTAAGTGCCAATTGTGCTACATGATTTTCTTTATGATAACCTACTGCATTTTAGTTTGGCGCTCCACTGGCAAGGGTAATCTTCAACAGCTTCTTCTTCTCCAGAAGCAGGTCATTCGGCTTACAGAAAATTTATGTTACTATGATCACACCCAATCTTATTTTCTAAGCAACAGAATTCTCACGGTATATCAGGCATTCAGTGAACGTCTTTCAACGTGGATGTTTAGGAGCATAAAAGACAATTCAACATTTCTGGAAACCTACAGACGTCCAGAGTGAGTTTATCAATTAAGGCACGCAGGTTACATACAGACAAGAACTATAACTACGTATGGCATGCAGTCAATAGAATACCAAGCTGTAGAACTGTTAAAACTACGGCCAAACATGGTTGAAACAGCTTACAGTTGTATATCCGTTCGTTCATATAAAAAGACGCTAAAATGACTTCTCCTATATAGAATATAGCTAATTGTGTTCATGTCGGTCTTGCTTATTCTTTAGCTGCAAACGTTCGTTGTACGTCTGTCGTAGTATGTATCAAACAGCTCAATCTAATGTTTATATACTAAATTTATTTGAAACCGAGCAAATTTTGTCGTGTGGTATGTTCAGAATTTAGGTACTTCCATTGTGTATTTCTAGATGTCTATGGCTCTGCATGTGTGTATCTTTAGTATATATATATATATATATATATATATATATATATATATATATATATATATATATATATATATATATATATATGCGAATACATGCTATGTATAATATGTTCAAATGTATTTAGGCAGAGTTCTCGCGTGCTGTTCGCTGCGGCATCCAGCGTGGAGGGATGTAGTCCTGTCAGGCGACATCAAGTCGCCTTTAACTTCATTCCTTGGCAGAAGAGTTTTAGTGGATTATAGAGACCATGCATTGTAGGCTACATTGTACGAATTTAACTTTGTCGAAATAAGCTATCCTAAACTATCCTATCCTAAAACCACGATTTGATTATGAGCCATGTCGTAGTAGTGCACTCCGGATTAATTTTGACAGCCTGGGTTTTTTTAACGTGCACTCAATGCACACTACACGGGCGTTTTTGCATTTCGCCTCCATGTAAATGCGGCCGCCGCGGCCGGGATTCGATCCCGCGACCTCATGCTTAGCAGCGGAACACCCCTTTAACAACCTTCCGCCAGCGTGTGCGCAGCTTCTCCTGGCGTGGTACTTCGTCAAATCGTCTCTAACTGTTTCCAAGTAAACAGCTGCTATGAAGGCGCGTCTACAAATTACTGTTTAAGCATAGCTGATGTCTCCTTCCTTGTTGTTGCTCGTACAATGATATATGTGCCTAATGTATGCGCTCATCTGGCTGTGTTTGTTTGTTTTATTTTTGTCGTCGCCGTCGTCGTCGTCGTCGTCGTTGTTGTTGTTGTTGTTGTTGTTGTTGGAAATCTTGGCAACTGCGTAGCGCGCGCCGACTCTCTTGCTAGCTGGATTTCATTCCTTGAGCAACAATAAATTTCTTCGCTTTCGAAATAAGACGGGTATCGGCAGCAGTATTCTGCTGTGAGTGGATTGTTGACCTTATCTTGCCGAATATTTGTAACGAAGCGGAAAATCTCCGCTATCTGTAACTCACAAAAGAGCTTCGCGTAAATTTCAGGTCTGCCAACTTCAACGCCTCACCTTTCAATGCTTTCCGTAGTATAGCCAACAAGAACATATCCTTCTGGCCTTCATCCTATATCGCAGTGCTTAGGTTCGCGAAATTAATTCATCCCGTCACTCTGATCCCAAGCCGCGTTGGTCGTGAATCGAAGCAGTTTCCAATGGCAAACTAAATCAGTGTGGTTCATCCGTTATAACCCTAGGGATCTCAGCAAAATGCATTAAAACACAAGATTATGAACATATACAATACATGAAGGGAGAGAATAAACAAACACTTCTGGTGGTGTGGACATAGCTGGGGGTTGGGGGGGGGGGGTGAGGACAGGTAATTATCTTTTGAAGAAAGCGTCACTCTGACTAATAACATCGTGGAAATCTGCTTCGGGGCTTCCTTTCTCTCTGTTTCTTAGTTGCTGGCTCAGCTGTGGAGAAAAAGAAAATCTGACCTATTTGACTTGTTTGTCCTTGCATTGCATAATCTTTCTGAAGTAAGAGACCATGGACGCTCTCAGGTTCGACACTCCGTTTTAGGTGGTACATCTCAAATAAGTCCTGGTACTCATTAGACTTTTGCATAATATATTTGATGCCAGTGCTGCTCGCCTCCTTGTCTTTGGTAGAAAGATTCTGATGTTCTAATGTTAGACGTTATCAACCACCTCTGCAACACAATATTCAATGTCATGCCAGTGACAGACACACTCTGGCCTCAGGCGCTCTTGAATGATGTGTGGTACTATTAACTGAACATTTTCTTCTTGAACTTGCGCATCAATACATAAATTTAACTTAGAGCTTAAAAATCACTTTCTAGGTAATGTTATCATCAGTAAAGCTGTCTTACTGTTTATCACTCCCGTATCTCGAGCATGTTGGCACTGTAACTTGGATAACAGTTTAGCACCCGTGGACGAGCCCAGAGAGGAGACGTTATAGCGCGTCGTGTCGCCGACATCTGCTCTCTGTCCCCGTTGACTGGCGCTGAAAATGCCATCCTGTTTCATTCAACAATGAAGAGCCCACATCATCCAAACGTCACGTGAACTATCTCGGTGATCCCGATATGAAAGTCGGGAACCGATGTCAAATTTTGCGAACGCTGCTGTTCGTGAATCGATTTATTCGTGAACCGAAGCGTTCCTATGGCAGTAATATTTCGCACAGAAAAATACACAGACTTGGACATCTCTGGATGAGTGAAGTGCCGTCTTTCACAGCTCCAGCGCAGCAGTCGTTCTCTGCAGTGTTCGTCATACGTGCTCGCCTTCGCCATTCGCAATCTCACATGCCAGTCGACGGAGTCTCATCGTCGCGCTTCCACCCTCGTTGTGTCATACTGCGTGCGAAATGTTATTTAAAGAGTCAGTAAATTTCCGGAGCACCTCACGCTTTCGTATGCGTCAGCCCACCGCCTGTATGTGGTACATTATCCGCTCGTCGTGTAATGCATAAACCGACGGCACGGCATTCAAGATGTACGTGTGTCTTCCCCCGTTTCCGCCTTCAAGCAGCGCGCGAAGGAACTTCGTGAATCGCGCGAGCAGACGATCTGTGTGAGAAAGTTGACAGCGTCTGACAATCTCGGCCGGCGACGACAGTTGGCGATTCTTACACCGATTGGCAGCTGCCCAAGCCTGCGCTTCGCGTGGAGGTGATTCCGCGGAGCCATGTCTCGGCACCTCAGTACGTTTGCGTCAGTCCGCCTAGCCGCGAGCGGGGAGCACACACACACACACACAAAAAAAAAAGGAAACGCGCTGCACTTGGAAGCAGAAGAAGGAAGCGAGGCTGAGGGGGAAATATTGGACGCGACACCAGAGATGCGCGCAGCGTGCCTTTCCCACGGGACTCTCCGCGCTGAGCATGGGAGAGCGATGAGGCGCAGTTCGCGCGGCTTCGCTTGGCGCGCTGCGCGACGTAGCGCTGCGGGAGCATCGGTCTTCGTCACGAGTGGCTGACCAGAACCGACGAGCACAGTGGGCGGGTTCTCACCCGGTCAGTGATGGGCCGAGTTCAAAGTCGTGGGCACGCATCGCGCGCGGCGTCGCAATACGGTGCCCACGGGCGCGTGCGCTGTAACAGAGCTAGAAACACCCCGTTGCGGGGCTTCAGTTCCTGCTTACCGCGTTTGCGACGCTATGATAACTGCAAAATCTGCACTGAGCGTCTCCAAATGCAAGTGGTCGGTGACAAGGGTGCAGGTCCGTTCAAAAGGGAGAAATACATACATCGGGATAAATTGCGCAGCGGAAGTCAGGTGAGGAAGGGGATTGGGGTAGATGGATTTGGGGTGGGGGTTAACCATAGCCGCGCCTTGTTTATTACCCTACACTTTGGGAGAAGGAAAGATAAATGAGGAAAAAAGAAAGAGGAGAAAAAAAACAAAGACGGTTTTATGCGTAAAAAATTAATTTTTTGAAACAAAGGACCCTCTTCGTTATTTTTCTCATATTTCCTTTTCCTCGTTTATCTTTCCCCCTCCTTTGTGTGGCTGGGAAGATTTGTCCGACTGGTTGAGGCTCTTTCATAGGCCAAACTTATAGCCTTGCTTGGAGAGGAGGTACTGAAGCGCGTTAGTTGGTTAATTTTGACCAGATATCTGGTCAAAATTCACTGGCCAACTAACCAACCAACTTTAACCAACTAATTAACCAACTAACAATGCCATATGGCATTGTTTTACATAAAGAGTAATCCATTTGTGTTTTGTACGCACATGAATGCGGCTGCCTTGGCAGGCAGTTACACCCACGTCTACCTTCGATCCCCAGAGAATATTGCTTCTTCCCTTTTAGCCGATTTCACAAGGAAACGCCATATTTTGCTGTCCTTTACCTCTGTTCGCCACAACCCATAAACATCTCCAGAAGCACTTCTTGAATGCCCGTGTTTAAATGCGTGACAAGGTTAGCACAGTAGTAATCACATCTCCTTGCTGTAACTACTGTGCTAACCTTGTCACGCATTTAAACACGGGCATCTCCTTGCTGTAACGGCCCAAGGAGCTCCCCGCGTGTGATCTCCAACGGCTTAAACCCCCTCAGGACCTCAATAAAGTTCTTGACTGACTGACTTGCTGTAACGGTTCCTCAGGTATTATGTTGGGTGTGGAGAATGCTAATGGAATTAACTTCGTTTTGCGCTGTCAACTTGGTTACTCAAAGCAACGGCCGTACCCCTTATGCACTATGGCTGAGCAGCACATTACAGCAATTATCATCATAGCTTCGTCACTCAGGATAAACATTTCTTAATGTCGTTGAGCAGAAATAAGGGCGGGAAGAAACTGTGTGGACGGGACAGACGTGCTACACTACATGATGCACAAACTGGAACAGCAGTTAACACCTCTAAATATTCCTGGTTTGTACCTCAGAATCACCGTCACGTGACTCACGTCACCATGCTTCTCGATTGTAACCCTTAGGTGCACTTTGAGCTCTCTACAGTTTTCCGGTTAGCTGTGAAGATTCATAGCTTGTTGGCGTCCGCTGCAGCCATGGCGAACAAGGCAGACGACGTGGTCTTGACCTTGACGCTGCTGCTCGCTGTGGGATCAAGGTCCTCGCGAATAAATGTTAAGAGCTGCGCGAGGCGGCGATGAGCGTTCACAAGTCGCAGCGACCGAAGACGACGAAGATGGCCAGGCTGCAACGGTCATCAAGGCTCCGGAGGTCCTGTCACACGCTCCTGGTACGTCTGCACGCATCTAACGACGTCGACGAGCAATAATAAGAAAAGAAAGCAAGGTGTACTGCACGCACCGGGGGTAAAACACAAAGAAAAGTAAACGGCGATGCAAAAGAAAAAAAAAGAAAAGCGTGCACTGCTCCCAGGGGCCTGTGGGAACCCGGTTGACTTAATCTGCGAAGCGGCCGAGAGAAGAATGTGTCCGCGGACGGACGAAACGCGGAGGCGGAAATGGCGGCGCGGAAGAAGCCATTGTCTCCGAGCGTCTTCTAATTGCCCCGGGCGTCGGGGTTCCCGTGGGAAGCGAGACCCGTTCGCGCGGGCGGCTCCTACGAAGCCACGGCGTGGACGGTGGCCCGCGGTGACCCTGCACGCTTCCTTCCGTTGGAGACCCAAGAAGGCTGGGACCGTTTCCGATGGCTCTCTCGCAGACTGGACAGTGACCCACTTTGAAGAACCGGGGGTCGGGGCCCCGGATGGCACGTTCGGGGCGATCAATGAGATTGTCAGCACGCCTTGCCTTGCTACAACAATGCAAGGCTCGGACTTGTGTATCTCAGAATCTAAATGAAATTTGTTTTCTCACTCCTATAGTTTAACCAACAGCAATGTTAATACCAGCACGGGATCGCATGATGCTCTGGATTTCTCCGATTCCCTCAATCCCTGTAAAACAGTTCTGCGATATCGCTGCGACATTCCCTATGCTATAGGCAAGGGATAAAAAGATTCTATAAAATTTAATTTAGCTGATTCTGCAATACGGTCGACTCAGGATACTGAGCTTTGGGAACTCGCCCCCTCGGTATTTGATCGAAGGAACGACGCATGAAAGTCTCTCTTCGAATCGACATATCACACCTAGTGTATCCGCTCTGACAGTGAAGTTTGCCGGCGAGGGTCGCGCCACCTGTAGTGTCGAAAACGTAACTCTGGCACAGATCCAATTTCGAATCCAATTTCGGCGTAGAATCCAGCTGGCTGATGTGTTGTTGTTATCGCCGCGTGTGATTTGAAACTTCTGAACCACGTGCGTCACCGTCCTGCAGGTAAACATTCTCATCGCTGTTTTGCGATGGCAAATGTGCAAGGAATCGAAAACTGACCAGGAAATAAAGCGTGGGGACTGTGGTGCTGCTGCGTCAAAGACTGTAACGGCCGCGCAGGACTACCTGCCCTCCGGTTCCACAGATTTCCTGGTCGGCCGTGGTTTTGTGCTCGCGCTTCCTTCCTGGAGGATCGCACTAGAAAGTACTGTATTCAGTAGACTGATGTTTTTGGCCAAGAAAGAGTCTTGCCGGGAAGCCTACTTACATATTTTTGTAAATCATCCATATTTTAGAGCTATTTATTCTGCTGTTCGAAGCGTGCTACGTGATGGCTGCAGGTGTTCTGTCTTACGTGAGTCGCTGAGCACTTCACGCTGTGCGGCTCTGCTTGGGTTCAGGTTGCCGGGTATGGTCACCCAAGTCTTGGCGGGCGGAGCGGCCCAAGGTCGTGCCGGTGCCTCGGCAGTTGTAAACAAAGTACTGCGGTTGCTTGGTAGAACATAGCAGCGTAATACAATTTTTGTGCAAGTTGCTTAAGAGAGCCTTTTAGTAATTCGAAAAGATATGGCGCCAATGATCAGTGGCCAATGAGGCTCTGCAAGCGTGTCAAAAGAGCACCGCGTAAGGACACGTTTTGTCTACGGTAACTGAAATGGTTGGCCAAGAACAGCTACGCCTAACGCTTAATAAGCTCAGCCATGTCTACACCCTCAATTGAGCTGCTTGATCAAAGCATAATATGATAGTTGAGTGTACTGACGTCCAGAGATACCCTGCAGTGTTTGCCTTGCTGAGAGTGACACTTCGCCAGCACAGTCACACCGGCGACTTCATTCACGCTGTGAACGCGCCCGGCAGCGTAAGGCTTTTCCCCTTTGCGACGAATGGCAGGGCGTGCATCCGTCTAATTTTGCGATTGGTTTGAAACAACGCAGCAGAACTTGCAGCGTTTCTTCGTTTCAAAACAAGCATGAACATGCGATCACGTTGGCAGATCCACGTGGGCAGCCCGAGTAGCGTAGTCCGTCAGTGTCACTTTTGACGGAAGGTGCCGCAAGAGGCGCTGACGATCGCTGCACGGATCGCTGCCTGGGCTGTGTCAGGAGCGTATACGCGAGGGTTTGCTTGAGCAGGGAAGGGCGAAGTTTCTATGTAGTGCTGAGCATTGTCTGTATTCGAGAAGATTGAATGCGCAAGGCACACACACCGTGCACAGCACAGTTGATGCTACAGAGCGCTTTATCCTGAACGGCGGCGCAAAAAAGAGAATAAAAAAAAGAAAGAAAATAAGGAAAACATGCGCTCTTAAAAAAGTTAGTAAATAGCTAGTAAATGCACGCGTTTAATAGTTTACTATGCACATTACTGCCTTCTAACTATGGTCAGATACAACTTTGGAAGGCAGCGGCATTTTCTCCTCAAAGGCGGATGCACACGAGCCTCCACCAATGGGCGCGCACTCTAGACTGACGTCATGAGCCGGACCGCCGGTGAACCCGCCTACGGAGAGCATGGCAGCCCGCGTTTCGAACTGACCCGAGTCGCGTTAGCGGGACTACTTCTTTAGTCGCGGAAGTAATGGGCTGCCGCGCTTCGGTCATCTGGGCTGTCTCCTGTCTTCTTAAGTTGTACCCGGCTATAGTTCTGTTCTAGCCAGCGGCTAGTAAAGTTAGTAAGTGCTGCGTTTAATAGCCAGAAAGGCTTCTTGGTAGTTTTCACCAAGCCTCTACTACCTCGTCTGGCTGTGGCCTATTATGCTGTGGTTGTGATACTTATATATAAAATTGAGATAAACTGTAGTGTTGTTCATTATTTTGGACTAACAGTTACGTGCGACGTCGTAGCTCACGTATATGCAGACAGTAGGCTTTAGAAATTTGTGCGCAAAACTTTGATTACTTAACCAAATACATACGAGTTCACCGGTGCAAGATGTGCTCCCTCAAACTAAGGCTCTTGAAGTTGCTCTTTGAGTAAGTGTCGCGTAGCACCTTTGTCGTTCTTAATGTGGGCTCTTGCGTTCCGTTGCTTGTTGAAGACATGTAGTACAGTATTACCCAAAATCAGTGTGCCTTAATGTCCCTGTTAAATATTCCCTATATTGATGCGTTAAGATGTAGCGAAAGAACGCGGCCCTATTTTTTTCATATATATTTATTGTTTTACTTTCTTATGCTTTTACAATACCATCGGCTTCATATGCCAATGCATACGGCACTTATAAATGGAATATATAGGCCCCATTGTACTGGTAATTTCAGTTGCGTTAGGAACTGCACTACCGAGGTAGTATTTAGATAGTACTAATTTAGTCCTTTTTTCTAGTTTGAGCAGGTAGTGAAAAGTTCTAACCATCATTTTACTACCTGCGCTTACTAAGGAGATTGTGGTATTTGGAACGAGTAACGTGTTAGTATTTCGTTAGTGAATTTCTTTAAGAGTATGGTACTGATTGCTAAAACATCTGAACTAGAGACTGCATGCGAGGTCCATCATTTTCTAGACACCTCGTGGTACTTTCAGTGTGTCGCTCTAAGTAGTTCAATGATCGAAACGTATACCACTAGTGGCATAAGCTTATCTGCACGCCTTGAGGCGATGCGTTTGAGAAATTGCATCTCTCGCGATGATGTGCGCTATAATTTTGTCCATTCTCGAGACGGGGGTGTATACGCAGCTATGCGTCTAGAAATCGACGTACATAGCATATGTGCGCAGTTTTGTTGTTTGGGCAGTTACCTTGACTTTCGAAGGCAACTAACTGTACTGGAAAAATCTTTTATCGCAGCGTTAGCTCAGTGACTGCCGTGTCCTGCTGGTAAGCGCGAGGTCATGGGTTCGTTTCCCGCCCATATCCCGATGACGTCCGAATGCAAAAAATTTCTTAACGTAGATTTGGCTTGACGTAAAGGGCACGCAGGTGTTCAACATTAACTTGGCGTGCGTGCTTCAGCTACAAAATCCACTCGTCCTTCGCCAACCCCCGCTTTTATTCAGCTCGACAGTTTCATCACGCGCCATAAACTCTTCCGTCGCGGAACAACTGTATCGTGTCGCATGTGCTTGTATGCGGCATTCACAAACGTACAATCATCCCTCATCAGAATGGGCAACACACGCAGAAAGAGAGAGGGGGGAGGAGGGAGGCAGAGAGGTTAAGCAGATGGGATTTTTTGGTTAGCTACCCTGTAGTAGGGGGGAGGGGGAGGGGAGGACGAGAACAAAGAGAGAGAAAGAGAAAGAAATAACCGGAAAAGTGCTTCAATTAGTCGTTCACACGTGCCGGTGGATCGCAAGAAGCGCAGTAGCGCTTGCAGGGCCGGGCGTGCATTACCTGGCATCCAGAAAAAAAGAAGACCTTTCATCGATGGCTCTTAAACAGCTTACCTTACTCCTATGATATGAGAAAGACCGGAATTACACACATATGTAGAGCTCTTCAGCTTCATCTGGCCGAACAGTTCTAGAGCAGCTGTGGTCACACCAGCAAAACTCACTACTTTAAGGTTGAAAACTTCTCACTTGACACCATAGACTGCAGCGGTACTCGCAGAGCTTCGCGTCGCACTCCACATGATCAGTGACGAACCAACCCAGAAATGGTCGAGCTTCTGCGACACAAAAGCGGAACTGCAATGATTTTTCTTTGTTTCTTTTCTTTTTTCTTTCAGTCAGCCTTGCGACGCGCTCCGCATGAGCAGCTGGCGCTAGAAATCACAGAAGCCATACAACAGCCGACTGAGAAAAGACGTGAAATCATTTTCCGGTGACTGCCAAGTCACTGTGGTGTTATCGGCAATGAGCATTCCGATGACGCTACCCGTTTGCTGGAGACCACCAACTATCGATGCCGCTTTCTATTGGGACGGACGCTGCAAGAATGGTCGCATGCTCTCGCCGATGCATCGCGTCTGAATGGAATGGACCGCACAGCAGGGCATGCCTGATTGTATTCCTTGGAGCCTATGATCGACTTCCATCAGGACTTTACCGGAGAGACGCGGCCCTCTTGTGTAGGTGTGCGTGGTGTTTACCGATGTCTACGTGTACCGTATTGGAATGGCCGACACCGCAATCTGGGGCCACTGCGCCAACTAGCAAACAATACGTCATGTTCCCGTACCACTGCCAGCAGTGCAGAGTAAAGACACAATCGATTTCCGTCGTGCCCAACCGGATAGACGACCGGCCTTGTCGGAAGAGTCCGACAGCATCGACAGCGCTAAGCAAATCATCAGAATCGGGACAACTCCGCGTGGAAGTGTTGCGGGTGAACCTCTGTACCGCTGCCCTTCCTTCGACGGTGCACGAGATTCTCGGTGTGCTAGTGCCCAGTCGCTTGAGCGACATTTCGCTGTCAGGTGTGGTCCTGGGTCGAGGTACTCATGTATGACCACTAAGGCATTGCTGTTCTCTTTGAAGGTAATTTTACTGCACGACCGTTGTAGGTTGGTTACTCGGCAGGTGTGCGCGCTCTGACGCCGCCTTGCCAACGTGCAAAAGCGTGTCCATTGTTGCCGCCCCAGCCAGCCGCCGCCGCTTGAACCGTATTCGGAAGCATTGCTGGAGCGGACTAGATGAGTCCTCTTTTGCTTCTTGGCAGAGGTCGCCATCCACGGTTTTTCTTTACCGGTTTTGCCCGATTTCGGAGGCCATGCTTTTAGTAATCCTACTGCAAACGGCATCGAAAGGCGAAGACGAGGCACTTTCCACGCAAGCCTTGCACAACGGTTCCTCTAAATGCTATAAGCGCTGGTCAGTATTGTTTATAGCCTAGGTGCATCGGCACTTAAGGTTCCAGACACATTGGGTGCCTGTCTACAGGTGTCTGAAAACTCGTTAATCGATTGAATCGTGATTCGGCAGCAGCCACGGCACATCGAACGCACGCCTTATTGCAACTCTTCTTTTTCGCAGGTTGGTTGTTCATTCAAAAGCTTTCTTTACTTAAATTGGTCTACGGCTGCTGCTGCTGCTTCTGCCGCTGCCGCCATCCTTGCAATTGTTGTCTTTGCTATCATTGTGCGTCTTGTCAAATTGTGCAGCAATGATGTTTATCTTTCCTTTGAAAATGGCTTCGCACACCCGATCTGTCAGTTCAATATGTGGAATGTTCTCCCTTGTGCCATTTCGGAACCTGCTCGAGCTTTAGAGCAAAGCAATACAGAAGCAAAGCGTAGCACCAAGACAGAAGCGGGCGTGCCTATACAGGTCAGGCTGTAGAAGACAACGAAGATGCTCAGAAAGATGCGGCTGCGATGAATGAAACTGCTGAAGTACGTTTGCTTTTGTGTAGCATAAGCTAGAAACTTGAGCGGTTGATGCCATTGAAGAAGACAGTGTCAAACATTGAAAGGGCAGTTGAGATAATGTCAGAAAACTGTGATGAGCTTCTAAACCGACTGGTAAACCAGTGGGCATGGGAGCAGTGACAACGGCATGGCTCCAATACTCCGTTTTTTCATCGTGCAGGCAGTGCTGTCGAACATCGTGACGTCATCCTCGGCTGCACCCTGTGGCTCGCCGATTAATCTTGACCCGGCGGCCGAATTTCCCGGAACTTCCAACACCGACAGCTTCTGCACGTCTGGCTGTGGTTATCCGCTCGCCGAGTGGCTCGTCCACAACCATCCAGCGTCATCGACAATGCCATCACCTCCCGCACCGGATTTAAGAAGCCGACGCGCCTGCTTTCCCTTCAGTGGGCATGAAAGCAGTGACAACGGCATGGCTCCAATACTTCGTTTTTTCATCGTGCAGGTGTGTACGCAGTATTCTTTACACACAAAAAGGAGCGACGATCGCTATTTGTTACTGTTCCCGTGCCCACGGGTTTGCTGTGATATTGCTTGTGATTGTTTTTCGATGGTTGTCTTGCTATTGCGCTCGGGTGACATTGAGTCGAACCCGGGTCCTACAACTCGCTCCGAGGTCCTCCTTGATATAGATAGCCTACCAGACGATCCATCTGATCAAATGAAGGTTATGTTTCAGCTCCTGAAAGAGGTACACTCTCGTACGCTGCAAACCTCGAAAGGTCAGGTTGAAATAACTGCGGACATAAAAACCATTAAAAATAGTCAAAAGAACATCGAATCAAGGTTAGCTGGAATGCACAAGAGGCTGGAGGAACTCGAGGAGAGGGTCACGAAATTCGACGGCATTAGTCAAGAACTTTCATGCTTAAAGGAATCAATGGATGAGCAGCGCAATCGAAATGATTCTCTGCAGTCTCGTCTTGACGAAGCTGAAGATAGATCACGCCGTGACAACTTGATCTTTAGGGGTATATCAGATGCTAAGGAGTCCTGGGCAGATACCGAATCTAAGCTATTGGAAGCATTGACTGAGGTCGTCGACTCGTGCTCTGGTACTTTAATCCAGCGTGCACACCGCCTGGGCATTTTTTCACATGATAAGTGTCGTCCTCTCATAGCCAAATTCACCGAATCAAAAATGAAAGAAAAGATACTCTCCTTGCGTAATGAATTCAAATCAAAAGGCATCACTATCAGTGAAGATTTCTCGCCTGCAACACGCTTGACTCGAAAAAAACTGTTTGAGTTCGGTAGCACCCACGCTGGCCCTCGCCCTTTTAAACTGCAATACAACAAGCTTTGCTTCAATAACAGATGCTTTATGTATAACGCAGTCACCGGTACTGTCGACGAGGTCGTGACACGTGGCGAACATGGTGTGCAGGGGACAGTGACCAGTGACACTGCCAATGGGATTGTCACGCGTGGCGAAGCCAGTAGATTACATAACGAGTCTGCATCGCAAGTTGTATCATAGGGAATCGCGAGGGGCAGTGGGAAGTTATCTAATGTGTCTGTCCTTTATACCAACGTCAGAAGCGTTCTTAATAAACACACTAACTTATCTTCCGTCATTGATACATGTACACCTCACATTATTGCACTAACAGAAACCTGGCTCCCAACACACGTGTCTGATTTTGAAATCTTTCACGACGCTCATCTTTACTCGATGTATCGTTCCGATAGGACGGCAAGACGTGGCGGCGGTGTTCTGCTTGCCATTTCAAAAGATATTCCTTCTACATGCATTCAAATCTGCAGCGACTTGGAGCTAGTTTTCGCTTTGGTAGTCATCGATCATCTGAAAATAATCATTGGTGTATGCTACCGCCCTCCATCATATTCGTCCACATTTGCTAACGAACTCCATGATGCTTTAAACTTGGTTCGCATACGCTATCCTACATCACCACTCTTTATACTCGGAGACTTTAACTTTCCAAGTATCTTGTGGACTGCTCAGCCACCTTATTCATCGCCGCCCTTGTCCCAAGCTAAAGAATTCTTAGATCTATGTACATTGTTTTCGCTAACACAGTTGGTAACGCAAGCCACTAGGACTGTAACAAGTACGGCAAATACTCTAGATTTAATCCTAACCACAAATCCAGAACTAGCTACAGATCTAACATATCTGCCAGGTATCAGTGATCATCTTCTGCTCAATTTCGTCATTAATACGCCACGTCCTAAAGCGAATAAAATAAAGAAAACCATCCTAGTTTACAAACGGGCTAACTTTGCCGCTATTAATAATGAACTATCTACATTTATTGATCATTTTCTTCTTAATTTCGATACCCGCTCTGTCGAAGAAAATTGGCTACTGTTCAAAACGAAGGTACACCAACTATCAGACAAATATATTCCTAAGCGCATCGTCACCTCTAACCCTCAAGCACCCTGGTACAATTCATACATCAGGCGACTATCTAACAAAAAGAAACGTTTGTTCCGTCTTGCTAAACTTTCACCTTCTATTGAGCGATGGTCGATATACAAGACTGCTTCCGACACATACGTAAGAACCCTGAAACTTGCAAAAAACAATTTCTTGTCTTCTACCTTACCATCTATTTTGAAAACAAATGTTAAAAAGTTCTGGCGCATTATACACCCTGCACACGACCCCTTAATTACATTGCAAGATACCTTCGGCAACATAATCCCAAATAACCTCTGTGCTACCATACTAAATAGAACATTCACTGAAAGCTTTTCCTCTAGCACGACAGTTGATTTTCCAGATATGCCACATCACAGATTTTCCATTATGTCACCAATAACTATTGATGCTCCTGGAATTGCTAAATTAATCGAGTCTTTGAAGCACGATTCATCTCCGGGGTGTGACGAAATTAGTTGTAAATTCCTAAAAAGTACCTGCGCTTATAGCTCAATTATACTAACAAAACTGTTCCAGCAGTCGCTCGATTCATCAAGCCTCCCTAACGACTGGAAAATCGGGAAGGTGGTCCCACTTCACAAATCCGGTAATAAGCACTTGCCTCGAAATTATCGGCCCATTTCACTCACTAGCACATGCTGCAAATTACTAGAACATGTAATTTTTAAACACATCGCCACCTTTCTTGATGATAACTGTTTTCTTTCTTCTGCGCAACATGGTTTCCGTCAAACATACTCCTGCGAAACGCAGCTACTCTCATTCACTGATAAATTGCATCGCATTCTTGACCAGTCATCTTGCGCGGATTGCATCTTTATAGATTTCGCGAAAGCTTTTGACAAAGTATGCCATCAATTGTTGCTTTATAAATTAAGTCATCTTAATCTTGATCCACATGTCTTTAGATGGATTCAATCTTTCCTTCTCAACCGCAGGCAGTTTGTTTTCACTAATGGCACAACTTCACCGCTTACTAACGTACTATCTGGTGTACCACAAGGATCCGTCCTCAGACCCCTTGTATTCTTAATTTATAATAATGACCTTCCGTCCACCCTATCTTCTGCCAGCCACCTTTTTGCTGACGACTGTGTAATTTTCCGCGAAATATGTAACCTCAACGACATTAATACTCTCCAGACCGATCTTAATTTGGTCTCTAACTGGTGTAAAACTTGGAAAATGGAATTAAATATTAACAAATGTAAGTTCATGCGTGTTTCTCGCTGCTCTAACACTCTCCCTTCTTATTGTCTTAATGGCATTCCTCTTGATTCCGTCACATCATATAAATATCTAGGCGTACATATATCACGAAACTTAACATGGAATGCCCATACTGAATACGTTACCAATAACGCTAATCGCATGTTAGGGTATTTACGTCGCAACTTCTCTGCTGCTCCTTCGTCCTTAAAACTCCTACTTTATAAATCACTAATAAGACCTAAACTTGAATACGCGTCATCTATATGGGACCCTGGGCATGAAAATCTTATATATTCTCTTGAACTTATACAAAATATCTCCGTTCGCTTCATTTTTTCAAATTACAACCGTACTGCAAGTATCACAGCCATGAAAACTAACCTTTCTCTCCCATCTTTAAGATCTCGTCGGAAAATCAGTCGCCTCACTCTATTCCACAAGGTATATCATCACGTCACGCTACATGGCGATCTTATTGCACCACCGGAATACATCTCCCATCGCACTGATCATCGGCACAAGGTTGGCATCCAAAAATGCAAAACTAAAGCTTGTTTTCAGTCATACCTTCCCCAGACACCTGTCGAATGGAACCGCCTCCCTCCCGATATTGCAGCCATCGAGGATAACCAACGATTTCGTGATGCACTAACAACCTTTGTTTGTTTTGGAGAATGTTGAAATTATGTCCTAACAAAATTCACTGTATTGTATTTATTGTCTTTGTAACCTATATTACCCACTCCCCTCTGTAATGCCTTTGGCCCTGAGGGTATAATAAATAAATAAATAAATAAATAAATAAATAAAAAGAGACTATAGGATATTGAAAAAAGTTCGGCGCCATTGAGATGCAATGTAAAGTAGATGCCGATGAGAAGAAAATGCTGCAAATGGAACTAAATAACATTTACTGACGAAACAGAAAGCTAAATATAGAACTGCATCTAATCCAGGTAACTGAAAGTTAAGAGCCTGCTACACCTGTCTCATGCACTTTACCATTATGCTTGCAAATTTCCCCGGTCTCGCTGGAAAACGATGTATGCAAGCAACTTCTAGTTCTGAGTATGCCGAAACACTCAGAAGTAGAAGTTGCTTGCATTTATCGTTTTCCAACGAGACCGGGGAAAATTGCAGATATAATGGTAAAGTACATGAGACAGGTGGTAAGGGAACCCTGAACCGGCAAAAATAGGAGGGAGAAGGTTATCGTATGATTGTGCTAGAATATCTAACTATTCAGAACAGGCAGTTGCTTAACGGCGCGGAAGAATTGGCGAAAGAAAATGTATTTGAGTATGCGTGGCACAGGAATGGAAATGCTTTGTGCGAAGGGTAAACGGCGAGCGTGCTATCGTTTTACGAAACGTGCACTACTTTCCCGTATCAACTTGTTTCGGTCAGCTGTAAAGCCTTGTCATTCTATCTATAAGATGGCTGAAGCAAAAAAATATATATATATGCATTTCGTTCGAAAGAACTAAAGTTGTCGGTGCCACTGATTATAAAAATTCAAAGAAATGTTTGGATTTAAACATTCGTTCTCTTTGGAATAAACAAGCCGATTTCCAATTTTTTTCACCCTCCATTTTCTTGGTTGATGCCATGTTGCTTACTGAAACGTGGCGCAAAGTATGACTCGCTCACCGTCATCTATTACCAGTATTTTTGTTTGAATAGCGCAACGCGCCGTGAGGGCCGCGGTGTCATGTTAATATTAATAGAGAGTCTGCAATGTGAATTACATCCAGACTATTGCATCACATGTGATGATCTAAACGCGACAGCGTTAAGGGCCCCGTGTCGCATAAAATCCGGTGTCGGCGGCGTTGCCCTTTAGTGAAAAACCATCCTGGACCACGCAGGCTCTCCGCGTGGCGCAGAGGCGTTACTGCACTGATAAAATTTCGCAATGTAAGATACGCCAGAAAATTCGTAAAGTACGACTTCTTCCTCTAGTTGCCATTTGTAGATCCCAAGGCAAGGATCACGTTTACCTTTCGCTCATTAGAGAAAGACATGGCGAATGGGACGAAACAAAACGCACGTGCCTTTAAACATTTGCACTGACGTTGTCAATTCGCTTTTGTGGTGATGGGTTTTGTGGCAAAAAAACAACAAAACACCCGTGCACTTTATCTACACTAGTACAACAGCTGTCACAGCTTGTTTCCAACTAACACCAAGCACGACATGTCAATTCGGCCGGGGCGCGGCACCAGCTCGGCCACGATGTTTTTCTTTATTTCCTTCGTTTCGTTCTGGATAACTCGGAGACAGCTTGCTCGATGGTGCTGCTTTATGATCCGGGTGGGGGCGCAGTCACATGGTATTCTCTACATTCCGCAGGGTTTACCAGTCGGAAAAAGAAATTGTACGGAATTAGGACATCGCTAAATATACCACAGTTAGATGCCCCTTGCAGTGTGTGCCTTCAAATCCCTCATTTACACTTTGATAATTAGGATCGTGCGTCTCGAGTTATATAATTAATTAGAAATACCTAATTAAATCTATGTAACGAAAATATTACTGGCAGCTACTCCACTGTGCTGGAAACCATATGCACTAGGTTTTCTTCGAGTAACGTATTGCTCTTCTTTTTAAATCTTGGCGCATGATAGTTAATTCGGGCACCCTGTATCTATTTACAACCTTTGCGCGTCACTGACGATGTTTTCATCCCTAATAATTGTTGTAAATTATTGAAAAAACTTGTTCATGAGTCGTTAGCATTGCTTACTGGAAAGAAAAGCAGTACTATGATACACAATATTCACGTGCATTTCCCACGCCATTGATAAAAGACTCTGCTTAAGTGTATAGGTTTTTTTGTATATAGTCAAAAAACCACGCAAGGTAATTTGAAGCGTGGTCACCATACAACATGCTATGGTGTTAGGCTGCTGAGCACGAGGTCGCGGGATCGAATCCCGGCCACGGCGGCCGCATTTCGATGGGGGCGAAATGCGAAAACACCCGTGTACTTATATTTAGGTGCACGTTAAGAACCCCGGGTGGTCGAAATTTCCGGAGTCCTCCACTACGGCGTGCCTCATAATCAGATAGTAGTTTTGGCATGTAAAACCCTATAAAAAAAACATAGAGCAACATGTTCATTCTCTAGGCATAGGCTATCCATACCTTTAGAAATAATTTTTAGTTGACTACCTGTATCTCTTTCAAAAATATAATAAACTTCGTCCTGTGTGTATATTTAAATATATTGTGTATGTGCATCGTGTTTACAGTGGAAATTGAAAACAACGACGAAGTGAGAAAATGCGGATGAGGCAGCCGCCGCTGGTGCTTCTAATGCGCGTGTCCACCTATTGTCAAGATTTGCAGAAATAAAACGAAAGTATGAATTAAAAGCCGTGCAAGTCCGCGCCAACCATGATGCAGTAAACTATTAGCCCTAGCAAAATATCAAGTGAAAAGGTCGAGGAAAGTCAAAAGAAACCTGAAATGATGTAGGTGACAAAGATCTCGTAGTGGCACTTAAATTTAGGTGTGGGGTGAGGGGCTTCGGCATCGCCCGGGGGGAGGGGCTCAGCCCCCCCGCCCCCGGTATACTTCGGAAGGGGGCTCGGACCCCGGAGACTGCCCGTAGTCGGCGCCTACGATGTCAGCATATTTGTTTCGGCTGAAGAGAGTATAACACTGCAAGAAAGAATGAACCAGATTCTTGCGAAACTAACACACCGGCCATATTTGAATCATTTAAGCATCAACAAAAGTAAAACACAGCCGGTATTATTTAGACCGACAAACAATCCAATAAACGATAATTTGCATCTTACGTGTGTTGATACTGAAGTTGAGCTGGTAAATCATATAAAATATCTGGGACTTACGTATTCAAGCAATATGCTTTGGAACGAACATATCGACAGTGTGCTGAACCAGTTATCGCGCGTTGTGAGTTTGACATAAAGCTGTAAAACAGTGTCGCCATTTAAAGTAAACATTTTACTTTATAAATCCCTCTTTTATTCACTACTCACCTACCGTCTTTCGGCGTGAGGCTACAGTTCTACTAACTTGCAAAAATTATACCTGATGCAAAAGAAATACAACACAATACTTTTTTAATACTTACCGTATGATACCCGCGCGGGTGAATTGTTTCGGCATGCTGGAATTTTCCTGTCCATAACGTCTACCGATCTAAATTGGCCGCAGCGACCAGGCGTTTTCTACATGACTTCTCTTGTCTACAGCAAAACGTTACATCGTTTATTGAACGCATAAAGAAACGTGAAAAGTGAAACTTCGAAAACAAATGATTCTAAAGATAAATTATCCTACATAATGCCTACACTATTTAATAAATATGTGAAAGCTGGTGTAGATTCCCTACAGCGTACGCCGATGAAATTTCGAAAGCTGCATATGTTAGACTTTTAAATTACATTGGCTCTCTGTTCACCTTTATACATGTTCTTGTGGTTTGTCTGCTTATGACACTAAGATGTCCTCTGTATCTTTCAAACAGATCAGATGTATGTTGCATGTTATCGTAATTGCCGCTCCTGACTGTTCTTGTACAAAGGTTTGCTGTAGGCCTTTGTCCAACTGGCTCTACGAAGAGCAGCTTTTACCTAGAGCTTCCTTCATGAGTGTGATGATGAAAAAAGCACATTATTATTATTATTATTATTATTATTATTATTATTATTATTATTATTATTATTATTATTATTATTATTATTATTATTATTATTATTATTATTATTATTATTATTATTATTTGTAGCGCTCGAAATTGTCGACGTGCGTGGTCTATCTGACGCACGGATCGCAAGCACTGCGCCATATGACGTCATCAACCCACCCGGCACCTGACACTTGCACGTGCTGAGATGGCACCGATCAGCGAGGGTCCAGCGCCGGCCAATCAAAGCATTACACGAAGAACTGGAAACTGTAAAACCGAGCGTTCCCGCAGCGATCGGCTGCAGTCCGGCGGAGCGTGTGAGCCTGTCATAATCGCTTTGTTCGTCTTGTTAGGTAAGAACAGTTGCCTTTGCATCTCGGTTGTTTTCACCTTTCTCCGCCAGACTGACTCATAGAGCTCGTGAAAGTGCCTGGTTTTCTTTTATCATGGTATTTGAAGAGTGCACTGCTTGCCAAAGTACGTTACCTGATGATGGTCGTTTTATGTCATGTGCTGAATGTAAACATGGCTACCATTTGGGTCAACCTTGTCCAGGCATGCATAGCGCCTAGTACTTTTGCGACTAAGAGCCAAGCTAAGCGAGAAACGTGGGTCTGCAGAACCTGTCGGGCTGGCAGGCAGCGAGACGCTTCAGCATCGCAGATGGAGTGTAGCCAGACAGGGAACGGCAGTTTTGTAGAGCCATCCTTGGTTTCTGAGCTCAGGGAAATAAAAGACAGTATTGCTTCATTGTTAACTCTCTATGCAAAAGTGGATTCCCTGCTTCTGCTGAAAACTGAGTTTACTAAGCTTCGCATGAGTCTCATTTGTGTCGAAACAGTATGATTCAGTACTGGAGGAGATGAAAGCTAACAAATAGCGCGAGAAAGCCCAGGAAGAGGAAATTGTGCGCTTGAATGAAGTAGCCAAGGCCCAGGCGTTACAGCTTGAGCTTCTGCAGGATGCACAGGATGAGAACGAACAGTACAATAGGAAGAATAACTTGGAAATTGAAGGCCTCCCACTGGAGCAAAATGAAAACCCAAGGCATGTTTTATGAGAGGCAGCCATTAAGCTAGAGCTAGCAAACTTTTCTAGCACTGATGTAGAGGTGGTGCACCGCGTGCCTAGTAAACGTAAAGCAATCCCGAAAGTCACGACACGGTTCCCTTCTGTAGCAGCGAGAGAAGCTTGGTTTGGTTCACGAGGAAAGCTGCGGCGATTACACCAGAACGGTTCTCTACCCAAGCTGTTTTTCAACGATAACTTGACAAAAGCATATCGTAGTTCGTTTTGGCGTGCAAGAACCGTGTCTAAGGAGGATAGGTACAAGTTTGCCTGGGTAAAAGGCGGTAGGATTATTGTAAAGAAGGACGAAGGTGCACCTTTGATCCGAGTAATCAGGCCAGCTGATATTGCCAGGATTGTATAAGCAGCATGGCGTCTAGTTTCTGTGTGGTTCCGGACTTTAGAAGTTTCCCAAATACGTTTGGCCTGAAGTCGCAACATAATTTTACTTTCGTCAGCGTAAACATAAGAAGCATCTAAAAGTACTGGAATGAATTTAAAGAGATAGCGGAAGCGGCTAGCGATTACGTTGACGCTTTTGTTCTCACTGAGATAAATATACCACAAGTCGCGGCTGATATGTTTACGCTGTCTGGTTATCGTTCACATTTCGTAACCCGGCCACGAGGACGTGAAGGTGGTTTAGCGATTTTTGTTCGTGACATGTATGTGACGTCTGGAATATAGATATTACGTTCGTTCATTCGGAATGCCTGGCCATAAAAATAAATCTTTCAAATGCAGATTTAATCCTCCTTTCGATATATCGTCCGCCATGTAACAGTGTGAGGCGATTCTTGCCAGAGCTCGATGAAATACTGGGCAGATGGGGTTCAGCTGTGCAGTTATGCTTAGCTGGTGATTTGAACATAAATACGCTATGCGTCACGTCAACTACTGTTTCCGATTACTTATCCATTGTGTCTTCTTATGGTTTGGAATCCATCATAAATCATCCGTCTAGAGAAGAGTGCTTAAATAACCGAGTAGTAGCGTCCTGCGTAGACCACATTATGGTGCGCGCATCTGACTATTCCTTGGCTGCTTGCATCATAAGTCAAAGGTTAGCCGACCACTATTTTGTGGCCTGTCGCCTTTCGAAAGCTTCTCTAGCTGTAGAACATCAATCGGTTGGGAACAGAAAACGAAATGAAATGAAAATTCAAATCACTAATACAAAAATGTTCGACCAACACATCACTAATTTTGCCTGGTCTTTGCTGATTGATGGTAGTGGACCTTATAAAGTATACGAAAAGTTATCCAATCGACTTAAGAACACTTTGAGCGCCTAAGTACATATACTAAAAAAGTGCAGAAATAATGTTAGCTGCCTCAATGCCGATATTATGCGTGTCATAACGTTTAGGGATTGGCTCTGGAAGCGCTGCAAACGTTCTCTTAAAGATGAGAAATTAAAAGCTGAATACAATATGACAAGAAACAGGGTAGTCGGGCTTTTGCGATCAGCGAAAGGAATGTATTTTTTTAAATAAATTCAAACAATCGCGCGAAAGTCCCGCGAAAACCTGGTCTATAGTAAATAGTCTTAGGCGAGGAAGTGACGTACTTTCTAATCCCATTGACTCATTTCTAGATGACAAAACAGTAGTAGTTAGCGCATTCAACCGTTTTTCCTCGCGTGCTTCTTAAAACGCTTTATCCCAACAGGAAAATCATTGTACGTTGAATGAATCTGTGTCGGCGTCCACTGTTATCCCTAGCTTATCAACGCCTGACCTGAAAAGGATTCTTTTTAGTTTTCGGCAGAGTAAACCACCAGGAATAGATGGCATATCAGTAGGCACTCTGCGAAGAAACTTTGATGTGCTTGCGAACATCTTGCTTTTTTAATTAATGGCTTTTTAGAAACTGCAGTAATTCCCGAGACTTCGAAAACGGCCATAGTGAAGCCACTATACAGGGAGGCAGGAAAGGCTGAAAACTATAGACCAATCTCAATTTTGCCGGTACTTTCCCAGATACTCGAAAAATTCCTGTACGAATGTATGACGTCTTTCTTAATTTAAGTTTTTGATTTTATCACCCAGGCAGTTTGGTTTCGTTGCGAATCGAGGTACCACAGTTCTTTTAGAAGAATTCTCAGATGAAGTATATTCTGCATTTGAAAACAACTTATCTGTGCGCTATTTCTAGACATAGCAAAAGCTTTTGACACAGTGTAGCATAATATTCTACTAGCGAAATTAACTTTAATGGGATTCAGAGGACCATTTCACAACGTACTGCGAAACTACATGTGTGGTAGGTCGCAGATAGTTATGGCCGACAAGGAAACCGTCAGTAGCAAGCAATGGCTTACAGCCGGTGTTCCCCGGGGCTCAATTTTATCATCTCTTTTATTTAACATACTGTTTGTAAACTATCTTCCTCTAGTAATTTCTAAAGGCACTATCTATCAGTATGCTGACGATACGCTAATATTAACAAAGCATATAAATTATGAAAAGGCTGTGGGGGCCCTGCAAAATACAGTACATAGTGTAATGCACTGGTGTGCGAAAATTGTATTAATGTAAATATCAGGAAGACACAGTTAATATGTTTTAGAAATCCCTTAAAGACCACCCAGCAATAAACATTCCAGTATTCTTACATGACCAGCACTGCGTTCCATGTACATGTACCCCTGTTCAGTGTGTAGACGGTGTGAGATCTCTCGGTTTATTTATTGATAGCAGCATGTCGTGGCAGCATCATCTGACCTGTCTGTGTGGCAAACTTAGGAGTGTCGCTCGGTTGCTTTTTAATATTATTTATTATTATTATTTATTATTTATTTCATACTGCAGACCTAAAACAGGCCCAAGCAGGGTGGTTAAACACACAATATTACAATGCATCATTCAATCAAGTAAGGTGGTAAGACAAAAGGCTTCACACCATTATCGGTAAAGAAAACCATAGTGCATGCTCTCGCATACAGCATATTGCGATCACTGTATTCGCTTTCTGCGCATTGCGCAAACGAGAATTGACAGTTTATGAAAAAATATACTGAAAAGTGTTGCTTATGGCTGTGGCTGTGAAAAGTTATTTTCACCGTTAGGTTTTCTTTCATTTCAGTCGTTATTCAAGCAAACTGCTGTTCTTCGTCATTCTTGGAACGACCAATTCAGAGAGAAATATGTAGCGCCTCGACTTTTGAGGGACAACAGGGGTCTTCCTCGTTCATCAGCTAGGTTTGGTAAGGCACGACGATGTGCTATGTGCCAAAAAATATTTAATAATCTACATGACGAATTTTTCTCGGCTCGGCCAAAAATGGTTTTATAGAAAATGTCACGTTCTATTTGAGTTTACCGTTTTGTATGGGTATGTGCTTATTTAATGTAACTTGATTGTCTTAACCTGTATATCTATATAAGCATGAAAAAATGTTCATTAAGTTGGAATAACATGTATTTAAATTTTGTTTTTGATCTATATAAGCGTGAAAATACGCTCACGCTAGATTGTAATAACATGTATTTAATTTTCTTTTTATTTGCACAATGTTTTGTCGGCACTAAGGTAACGCCTGTATGTACATACGTTGACCTCATCGCTGTTGCCGGCGCTGCCGGGAATAGTCACACAAGCCATTTAGGCTTCGACAGGCCCGCCTACTATGTATTTGTTCTTGTGATGCATACATTATTATTATTATTATTATTATTATTATTATTATTATTATTATTATTATTATTATTATTATTATTATTATTATTATCTGTAGGGGAATGATGTGCGCCTGATGCGCAGTGTGCATAATATAGCTGGTCATATGAAATAAACGCTCGTTGGAAGTCGGCACCCCTCCCTTCCCATTTCTTCCTTCCGTGCTCGTCCTTAGCGCTTTCAAATAAACGCTGTCAAGATGCACCGACTGGCCCAGATCGCGGTATTAAGAAAGCTTCGCTATTAAAGCGAACTCACCCAAGCCTCTCTACCTTAAGTAAGCTGGCAAAATCAGGGGCAAATTTTGCCATTTTTTTTTTATAATATCAAGAACCGTGTGCTTCGTTGAAAGCACTCGCAAGCATTCTTCCTCGCGCAACAGCTTTTTGTTGCTTCACCAGAGGCTAGGCCTCGGTTTGGAACGCGACGACAGAATCGATGGGCGAGCGGATCGCCTCGCCCACTGGCGGACAAACACGGGTGACGAGCGGGCAGCGCTGTTCCGGGGCGCCCCCTCTCCGCCGACTCCGGCGGCAGAGCGAACCGTGAGAAAACGACGACGACGCGTCACCGCGCACGGCGGTGGGCCCTGAATGAACCGGAGCCATTTACGCGGCGGGGATCTGGCGGGCTGGTGGCCCACGGCAAGTGCACCACCGCGTCAAGTGCGCGCCCCTCGCCCTCCGCTTGCTATCACTGGGAGGGCGAATGAAAAACGGGGCGAGGGCCTGCTGCCCCTTGCCGACGCTGCCTCGGCAGCAGCCAACCTGCTGCCGCCGCCACTACCGGTGGCGAGTGCCCGAGGCTTCGTCATTATCGGCAATCCTTGCACAACGGCGGCGCCGGTTTACGACGCCCATTCATGCGAGCAGGGGCGTGGAACAAAACGCGAAGGTGAGATTGAATCTAAAACGAGGCGCGGTCGGTCGGGAGGGCAGAAACACCGGGGGAGCGGTAGCAGGCGCCCGCTACTGCAATGAGAGATCCCGGACGGATACATGGGACGAGCGCTTCGTCTAGCGTGCTCCGGGCGGTGCTAAGCTTGCTCGAAGTAACGCAGGCACTACGACGAACGTACTTGATCCACGGTCACGCCCGGCTACACGAACACGTACCTTGACAGCACTACGCCATTTTTTTTTTTTTTTGTAGAAAGCAATCTAAGTAATCTAATTGGATTTGCAGATTTTTATGAACTGGATGTAAATTTAATGCTTGATGTCAAGACTACTTGAAAGATGGCATTCATTCGCTAAGCGTACAATGGAGTCGCTATATTGTACAGTGTACGTGGACTTTCACATAACGCGGGTGCATATGTGTCACTTCTCCTGGTTTCATTCGTTATTTTTTTTCTGTTGCTTCACTTTTTATTTTTTTTTTGTAGACTAAGTATGGCGTGTGTGTTTGTGGCATGGGTGCGAGTATTTATAAAGAAATGAGCAGCTACTAGGTACTGGCACTCGCAGCGATGGCTTAGTGGCTATAGTGTTGGGCTGCTAATCACGAAGTCGCAAGACCCGGCCACGGCGACCATATTTCAGTGGGGGCGAAATGCAAAAGCGCCCGTGTGAGTTGGGGACGCGTTAAAGATCCCCTTCTGGTTGAAATTAATCGCCAGTCCCCGACTACGGCGTGTCTCATAATCAGATCGTGGTTTTGGCACCGAAAACCCCATAATTTAACTTTATGTTTTTTTTTTGTTCGTGTGCTTGTTCCGTTTGTGTCTCTGTGTGCTTTTTCGTAGATTCTGCGCCAGTGGCCTACCTGCTCACCTGCATGCACTTGTTGAACAACAACAACTGGCACAGCATCTATCGTGGGACTGACGAGCAATTCCTCTCTACATTTCCGAGCAATCGCATTTCTTTGTGAACGCATGGCGGCGACGAGACTGCGCGCGCACACATTCGACCACTTCGAACCGTTGCGTACAAAAGGCGTGAGTTTGTTGAAAACGATTAACTTGCAAAGTAGCAAATCAATTTGAATCCAGGAGGACGAAGTTTAGGCAAATCCACATAGTGCTCGCTCTATCATTCTCGCCATAGTATAGTCGTCATACATGGAGTTCCTGTAGACACTAGCGCCAGAATTCGCTCTAATATTTTTTTATTGGAAACACTACAATGCGCTAGAGCACGTGGAATGGCATTTGCAGAAATATGCGCAAGAGACGGCCATCTATACGGTGGGCGAATGAAGACGAAAACGAAGGGAAAGGGTCACGAAAAAAGAAGAAAGGGAAAGATGGAATGGCGTTGTTGCGGGTGTTGTCTTTGTTGTGAAATAAACACAAGGGTAAGACGCACTGCTCTGAGCTTCGTTCTTGCGTATCATCCTTCATCATCACATGACAATGTGGCGTTTAAATTATCTGCAGATATAGGTATTTTCAGCGATGCATGAAAAAGAGTTGTCATTTCTTTCGAGGTATCTGTAGACATATGAATTGATTTAATCGTCCAATATTTTCGGTGATGGCGTTCAGTGTGGTTTGGACAACAGACCACTTGCGGAGCGATAGATTATGGAGCCATAGAACAGCACTCATAGTCTACTGCGAGCAACAAGCGCGTTTTTTTTATATATATTTTCAGTGACGAGCAACCTCCTTTCAACGTTTTTACATGGCCGACGCCAGCGAATTGTAACGCGGTGTGCGAAGAACATGCATGTATTTCGCAAATGTACATAGTTCATTGTGCAGTACCGTTATCATCTACCCCTACATAGAGTACGAGACCAGAGACAAAGCGTCTCCGGCCAGCCTTTCTTTTTTTCACATTGAAAATGTTTTTTTTCTTCTCACCGCTCCTGAAGCCTGGCCAAGCTGCAGGTCATCCGCACCTGCAGCCTTTCCCCCTCCCCAAGTGAGGGTAGCCAACCGAGCACGTCCTTGGGTAGCCTCCCTGCCTTTCCTTCTTCGTTTCTCTCTCTGAAGCAGCAGGCAGTTGAGTAAAGGTGCGTCCTCACTTGCGAAAATAAGCGCGCGCAAGGCGGCGCGCTTATTTCAGCAGCGCTTGCGGTGTCGTCTTCTCATCTCGTGTCCCGTCTACGTTTCGCGCTGTTAGCACCAGGATGGAAAACCAACAAGCCCAAGCTGCAATTCTAGAGAATTCTTGCTGCGAAAGCACCTCTCGCGGCGCGCGTTTTTAAGCACACCGCCTTCTGCGCGCCTGTTTGCGCAAGTGAGGACGTACCTTAAGAAATCGCGAAGGAAGCGCTTAAATTTCAATTCGCTATGCTTACGTAGCCTCTGGAACTTTTGACAGCAGTCCTCGTTTACGTGAGAAAGGAGTGCACTGTACAAGGACGCCGCGGTCACACCTGCTGTGTTTAGGTGAAGTATGTAGTGCACACACGAGCGCCGGCAACTCGTCCCAACGGCGTCCGCCAAAAGCGTCTACTATGGCGTCCGCGATTCGCGTGGCCAACGCCGTAGTAGACGCCGCGGTTGTCTCCACTCTGTACGGAGCGGCGGAGGAAGCGGACATCGAGGCACCCGAGCAGCCACGGAAGACGCCCCTCCTCCCTCGCCTGACCCCCCTGCCTCACGCGCCACAGAAGAGAGCACGCACCTGGGCGGCGTTTCTCGCTCGCGCACGCGAGATGAACTGCGTTCGCCGACTCACCCTCACACGCTCTCACTCGTACGGAACCTCATGGCGACGGCAGAAGTGTGTCTGCAGTGTCCATATAATTGCTCTTGCAATAAAAGCAGGCTGCTTTGGTGCAATGAAGGAGGTGTTCTGACATGTCCTGATGTGAATTCAGACGTTTAATGTGCTCCTACATGAAGTGGGCGTCCGTATCTGGAGCCAGTGTAAATAATGTAAAATAAACCGCTCTTCCTTCTTCGTGCTACCATACGTACTGATCAATGTGCCTAGACGATCCCTGGCATAAACGCTGCCTCCAGCCGCTACGCCTGCTAGTTGCAATCCATCGATAACACCAGCACTCGCTTCAAACTAACTACTTTCTTGCTATACCGCTCGATCCTTGGTTTAACCTAGATAGTGTATTCGTGACATTACTTATAGTCATCGTCAAGGCCAACGGTTGACGCTTGTTAGAGTGATGAAATTCCGCTGTCCTTCACTTCGTGTGGGGTTCGTGTCAAGCATTTGAGCAAGACATCCGTCGTCAGATGTTCCACTCTGTCTTCATGCTGCGTACAGTATCCTGGGTCGACTTTCCCAGGAAGGTGAGCGACGTGATCATAGGGAGCAGCACTCCCTATCACCCTGCCGGACAAACTAACAAACCAGACTGTAAGAAAAAGATAACCCGTTGAAGCGCACCTTGGCCGCCGGCAACAATCGCCATCTATATATTACGTACATTTCCTTTTGTAAACGCTAAGCGATCGTTACTTTCATGTATTGAACGGCATGCACGTATCAGCACCCCATAGGTCTTGACGGAAAAGTATAGTGCGCGCTCAGTGCTAAGGACATGTATGCAGCATAGATAACCAATATTGTCTGGGGACAAGGTATGCCTTAAAGTGTGGGAAGTTTATTTATTTATTTATTTATTTATTTATTTATTTATTTATTTATTTATTTATTTATCATATTCAACAAAGAACAACTGGAGTCGCTGTCGTTTTTATCCGCCGCGGTATATGCTGTAGTGACTACGGCGTTGAGCTGCCCAGGTCAAGGTCGTGGGTTCGATTCCGGCCGCTGCACCCGCATTCCGATGGAGTCAGAATGTAAAAATCTAGTCTACATAGATTTACGTGCACGAGTTAAAGAATCCCAGGTGGTTGAAATTATCCCGGAGCACATACTACTACCGTCTACCTAATAATCATAGCGTGTTTTGAGCGCGTAATACCCCAGAATATTTTTTTAAAGCAAAGCTTGCTTTGTCTCTTCTGCCGACTTTCTCGCAACACCACCAGATGGCGCTCGCTTCCACGCATCCCGGGTGGCGCCGCCACGGCAGCGTTTCGCAGCTTGTGCGCACAGCACCTGTAGTGCTTGCCTTCCTATGCGACATAAATGCAGGTGCTGGGATCTGATAGCGTAAACATTACAATCGCCGATAGCCTGAAGAGGGCACTCGGAGCTGGCGTCTCAAGAGCGTGCTCGTCACATATGCACAAGGACCACGTGCACACGCACCCGCAAAATGGCCCCAAGGCGTGCACTCAGCGTCGAGGACACCCAAGCCCGAAAGAAGCGTCGCGCGGAACAAGAGTGCCTTCGCTATACGCAGCGAGACGGGGTGCAGACCGCGAATGTACAATGTGTGCGTACAATTTTATAATGATTAACTGAATTACGTGGAGCCGCATATTTCGATTAAATGTTAACAGTTCTGTTACGATGCGATGTGCACTGTGAGGTAATTATAATTGCTCAACCCGCTCAGAGATTATGAGCAATGCCGCACAACAACGCCTCAAGCAAGCACGTCTCCCTGTGTGTTTTGTGGACTACGTGGACAAACAGCAGTGGTGCACGCAAGGAAGGTAACGTTTGAACATCAACTCACCGCTCTCTGATAGGACCAAACGCTGAGGAAATTACGCATTTCGCGCTAACATCTCCTCTAATTATCGTCAATCACAGCAAACACCACATAAAGCTTCGCTTACATCGACTCCCACAGGGCGTGGAAGACACCATTTCATTTCTTTTTTCTTTTTGTAGCTTAATTAGCTGTCGTTTCGTAGTGCACATAGCGGCAAGACATTGCTTCAAGAAGTTGCACAAGCAAACTGGGAAGTGGACGATGTAAGAACATTCGACCGCAAGCGTCGAACGCGCAACGGGCTTTCCGCTCATCTGCGAACCCTTCTCACCCGTCGCAACGCCGTTTGAAGCAGCGACGGGGCATCAAGACCGCTCCTCTCAGTTCCGGTAGCGCACATCACGTGATAGTGAGCGACGACGCGTCGTGGCCTTCCAGGCCATTCCCACGCACCGTACGTGTCGATCTCCGATGGCTGCGTCCTCAAAGGAGAGGGTAATAATTTTTCACTGGCCCGAGGACCGTACGCTCTAGGTCGATCACTTCAAGCACACTGCGATTCAAGAAAAGAAAATGTTCTTTAATTTATTTATGACTTGCGATGGTATCATGTATACAGGGCGTGTCCCAGCTAACTTTAGCCAGAGTTTGAAAATATGCGAATGCCACGTAGCGGGACAGAACCAAGGTAATGTTCTTTCAGTCGCTGGGAGGTACTAAAATTAATATTTTTTTTCGTTCTGCCTAATTATACCATTAGTCTTAATTACTTAATGAGCTTCTCAAATATTATAATTAGACGAAAAGTGACAATGAGAAAATTGTAGAGCTGCAAGAAAAACTCCCCATACAACTTTCTGTTGGTCAATGCATGCTACATAAAAGTGTTTCGTGAAGGAAGACCGCGAATACACGCAAAGTGCCTCGAGCGGCCAGTCGCGCGTCAATTTTGCGTTCATTTGCGGGTTTCTTTCACGCTCGGAAAACGCTTTTCTGTAGCACGTATTGAGCAACAGAAAGCTATATCGGGAGTTTTTCATGTCGCGCTACAAATTTCTCATTGACACCTTTAGTTTAATTATAATATTTGAGAAGCAGATTAATTATTTAAGACTAATTATCTAATTAGGCGGAAAGAAAAGAAATAATTTGAGTTTCTCCAAGCGACGGCAAGCATTACCTTGGTTCTGTCTAGCTACGTGGCATTTGCAATTTTTTAAATTCTGCCTAAAGTTAGCCGGGGCACCCTGTATATTGTAATATGCACCGTGCGTAATTCATATAAACTTACACAGACTACGACTGTGTTCCAATTGTGGTTAATAATAATATTTGGGGTTTTACGTGCCAAAACCACTTTCTGATTATGAGGCACGCCGTAGTGGAGGACTCCAGAAATTTTGACCACCTGGGGTTCTTTAACGTGCACCTAAATCTAAGCACACGGGTGTTTTCGCATTTCGCCCCCATCGAAATGCGGCCGCCGTGGCCGGGATTCGATCCCGCGACCTCGTGTTCAGTCCAATTGTGGTTATAATATATACAAGTATGTGTGGACCTGCTTTGTAAATTGTATATGTGTTGTGATGAACAGCGTTCTTATTTAATGTCTCTCTGGACTATACACGTAAACGCGCTGCTACATTTGATATGTGTTCTGATGCACAATGTTTTGATTTAAACCTTATAAAACTATGCATAAGTGCAGTCTTGCCTTTATTTGCGTTTTATTTTATCTACATTTCTTTCTTCAGCCGGCTTACGTTTGGTGTTTTGCTTCGGCAAGGGAAAATGGTTAGTCGACATCACCCGTGATTCCAGCAGCTCCTACAGATACATCTATTTTTTTTTTTTACATAAAATAAACACATATAATCTAGTTAACGTGCAACGTCCAGCGCAACGCGCGGCAACAACCTGACACGTAATACGTCTGGGATCTGAGCATCAGACTGGCGCTAAACTGCGCTCATTATTTTTCTTCAGACCCGTTTCCGCTGACTCAATTGAGACTATCAGCTCAGCCTGAAAAAAGCCCAGGTCGGCATAAGAGGCCGATACCGACTGACGCCCACCGGCCAATATTTTCGCAGGCAATCTACTCACTCGTGCACTCGCATTCGTGGGTTCACGTCCCTGCTTGCGACTTTTTATACAGTGCTCAATCGCACTCGTAGTTATTTCCACTGACCATTTACGCAGCACCCACTCACTCAAGTCACTCAAGGCACTCGAAGATAGTCACTCGCCTTCGCCACTCGCATGCACCCGAAGTATACCGTCACAGACTTTCTTTCGCACTTGCGTTAACCGCAACTCGCTCCTGCTCATACTCACGTCCATGCACTAAAACTCACCGGCACTCACTCTCGTTCACATTCACGCGTTCACTCGCCAACGCTCTGTCTAACGCGGTTGAGCTAACGCCGGTTGAGCATGAGCAGGTGTAGTCGCGAGTGAACATGCCGACCTACGCATAGCAGCGAGCGCCTGGTAAGCGAGCGATCGAGGAATAGGCTCCCGTAAACGCCGTGAGTGCCGCCTGCGGGCTCTTCATAGTAGTACAAGACTCGGTGCGCACTCGCGCTGTGCGTTTCCGCCGTCTTTGCCCCGATTTCCTTTCTCTCGTATGCACGCCCCCTCTTTGCTGGTGTTGTGTAAGCAACTGGGTCCGCGTGCTGCAACGATTCCTTTTACTCGACGCTATTTCGCTCTTATCCCCCAACGCTTATACGACCGGCCGATCCTAGGGATAACACGGGCGGAGCATCGCTTGGGTCACTGTCGAAAACTGAAACGAAAGGATTAGAACGGAGTCATTATCCCTACCCTGGACGCACTAACTTATCTTTCTTCCTCTCCCTGTGTCTTTCGAGGAGTAAATAAAATATGTAGATCTACGAGCAGCGCCGTCAATAGAGCCAGTGAAATAGTCGATAGTCGATATTTGTTGTGTTTGTGAGCTCAATTTCTTGCGCTGATATATAGTAGTTGCAATACCAACGGCTGTTCCAAACTCCTTCGTTCTCTGCACTGTCTGTAGTTTAATTGGTTTCAATGTTTGCTCAACGTTATGTGTGAACATTTGTATTAATGTCCATTGCATCATCATTATCATCGCCAAACCTGTGATGAAATTTCGGAATGTTACGCGTTCAGTGCCCTTGAAATATTGACGTGCATGTCCACTTGTATGCAACCTTCTTGTAAGGCTTTATTGGCTAACCAAGCTGTTGATTGTGCTTTTATTCTATATTCGCTGCCAGGATGTGTTGTCGAAAAAATAAAACCTGAATTTATTACGTGCAACACCAGCGCAAATTCAGCTTGCGACCATCAGTGCACAGAACTAAGCACAACGCGCCCTGTCTCCTGTTTGCCCTTTCCAGCCCGATTCACGATTCACCGCCAACCAAGGAGGGTCGACTGCTCTCGGGGCCACGGGACAAGTGGACCAGCGCGTGCACGCACGCGGGCACCCCAGAGCCGGCGGGCACACTCCGGAGCTGGGCTGCACGGCCTTCGGGCTTTGCACGGCGGCGAACCGCACGCACGGAACGTCGCCGCTAGCCGGGGTTCCTTCATCGAGACCTCACTCTCTCTCTCTCCACCGCGCGTGAACGGAAGAGGCGCGCGCGACCCCCGAGGCCAGAAAATGCTCAGCGCCAGGCCTTTCCGCTTCTCTGGTTTCTTTTTATTCGTCGCCCTTGCGGCCGAGGCTTAACAAGGAGCGCCGCCTTTACAGCCTGCTCAGAGCCAACAAAATCACTGTGACAAATTGTCTCGGTTCCTAATCTCGACCGGTATCTTACAAACCAAAGAAACTACCTGCTTGATCAGGTGGCACGGATACATGCAGGTGTCCATGTAGCCTCGACTAGTGAGGTGGGCCTTCAGCGCAGGAATCGGGTAACGACGACGAAGCCGGGCATAGTGAGGATGAAAAAGAGTAGAAAAGATTGTATTCACTTCATTGGTACATAGTTGTGACTCTCATCTGAGTTTCGAGCGGTCTTACTAACACATGGGCCAGCCTGGCTTTAAATAACCACTGGCGGTCCTGTCGTCGTCGCCGTCTTCCTCCGAAGCCTGTCTTTCCCTTTTGCCCATCCTTGGTGTCAGCTCAGGAAAAAGGGGTGACGTCGTCTTGACGTTTAGTTTCTGCTTCTATCAGGTTTTGTCAGCTCGTGGTTAACGAGGTGGCGTCGATTCGGAGGAGAGGGCAATTATGTTGACGATGGGAAGCCCGTTTGAATGCTTCTCACACCTGACAGGTCAATCATAACAGTATACGTGACTCCCACCAGCACCTTCATTTCATTGACAAAAAGAAAACGGTATCATTGTCAGTCCAAGGGATCGCTTGCGGCGTGGTTCAGCGCTAGCCCAGTAAGTAAAGGTGGTTGCGGCGGTCAGTCACTCGTTGGAAGGAATTGGTTAGGAAGGACAAGGTTCTGCGGAAAGGGGATGGTTGATGGGTCAACAAAGAAGCTCCCCTCAAGGTGGCAACGACCACCGAATCCTGTAGATGCGGTAACAACCATGAAGGGTCGCCGCAAGCTGACCGTCACTGAGAGCCCACTAATCGAAGAAAGGGGAGCCAACGTCGAGGACCACCGTGGGGACAGCGTCGACTCGAGTTTCCGAGGTTGCCACGTGATTGCCTCGTATGCAGGGACGCTTGTGCAACATTGGAGGCGGAGTCCGGCGAAACGGTGCGACCTCAGCGGATGGATTCTGCGAGCGGTTCGACGATTATCATGGGCGGAGCTAGGTACAGTCATCAGATTCTCTAGTCAAGCGTCTTAGGGAGGACGACTGCTTTAAAAGCGCACATTTTTGGTGCAGTGAGAGGGCCTGACGTGTCCTAATGTGAGCTCAGACATTTAAGGTACTCCCACATGGAGTGGGCTTCCATATCTGGAGCCAGTGTGAACACGCAAAATAAGCCCTTTTTTTCCTTCCGCTCCTACTCCCGGACGTGCTCACCCCCGTGCACGGAGGATTCCCAGTGTAAACGCTGCTCCGAGTGCAAAGCGCACTGGGCTGCCTTGAGGGCGAAGCCAGGGGCATTCGTGTCGCAGTGATCCAGGGCAGGGGCACTTAAACATAGCAAATTAGAAGCAGCGAAATCAAATGCATGAAGTCGAAGCGGCGTTTCTAACCTTCACTTACTTGAGATGGAAAATCGTCGACAAGAAAAAAAATACAAGCATCACTGCGACCGTTGCATTATTCCCATGCCTCGCGATGTACCTCAGGGTCTCTGCAAAAGTAATAACTTGCATCCACCCAAATTTACATCATCGAGCTACAAATGAAACAACAGGTAAACTTTGACTTTACCGAAGCTTACCAATGCAATTTACGCTTACTCGATGAATCCCACTTTAATTTCCAGTCTTCTTTCTGATTTTCGTTCAACCGTAACATTCTCGTTCGCAGTCGCTCGTAATTGGAGGACGTAGAAAGAAGCGGATAATAAATTTGGCCCCCAAATGCCGCGTGAGCGTGGCATGAGTAATTTTTCGTTGGGAACAAACAAGGGGGTGGCGCGCACAATCTGGACCAGGCTTCGTCGATTGCGATTGAGGGCCTCCATGCTCCGCTCTGGCTTCACGCAATGTGCTAGGAATTTTTCCAATGTTACATCACCTGCGCCACTGCCAAGCTACTGGCCAGCGGCTACCGGATTCCGCTAAACACCGCCGGAACGGAAGCACTGTTTGCTCGAATGTCCATCCTAGGAATGGAAACCGAGGCAATAAAAAAAAAAAACAGAAATGACGCAGAAGGCCACAGTGGTGGCGCGAACATGACCGGCGTGATTTTGCGCGCATCAACACGAAGGAGTGATAGTCGCCTGCAGTGACGGTGCAGAAAATCTAGCGCGCGCACACCCAAACAGGTGCACGACAGAGGGCCGTTTCTAAAATTTATTAAATTCTGGGGTTTTGCGTGACCACGATCAGATTTTGGGGCCTGCCGTGGCAGAGGACGCCGCATCAGCTTCCACCACCCGCACCCAGTTGTTAACGCACTGTGCACGGGCGTTTCTGCATTGCGCCCGCATCGGAATGAAGCCGCCGCGGTCGGGATCGAACCCGCGACCTCGAGATCGCCAACGCTGTAGCCACTGGTATGCACATATGCGCTGTGGCAGTTTACTGTCGTTTCTCGCAAACGACTGAACACACAGACCACCATTAATTCTTTTTTATCTAGAAATAGGGGCCGAAATAATGTAACGATTCTATGTCAATTCTTTACTACCTTTCTTCTCTCCTCGTCGCCGGTCCGAGCGGCGTTTAATCAGACCCACTGCGATCACAAGGACAGGTCTCCTCGAAAGGTGGACGACAATATTTGGCACAGAGTAGAGCGAAAGGAATCGTTGCACGACCACATTTTCGCCTTTCTTTCCTGTAGTAAACAGCCACCGAGTCCCGTAACTCCATCCGCTCTTATTCTCTATTTCGCTGCATAGCTGGAACGGCTTTATAGATTTTATTGGAATAGCCGCGACAGTTACGACATAAACGTGCTTCTTTGCTAGCGTTATTAAAGCGCTTGTTAACAGGGATCCGTACGGAGACCCCTTCGTTCGATAACATCTGAGGATTGAAAAGCTATGAGAACTCTTGCTATCGGTTTCACGCGGATCTACCGGAACTGCCTTGAAATTCCGCCCGCCTGCTTTAGTTCCGACGTCGTATAAATGTGCACTTATTTTTCGCATTTTTTAAACTGCTGTAAGTCTTAAGGGTTACCTCAGTCAACCTTCTTTTCAGACGCCGCGGATATTATCATGATGTCTGCCATTATTACGCTTCCTTGAAAACAATAACTCGGAAATAAAACATGGATCCCGGTCCCGCGGCTACTACGCCGTCGTGTCGTCTTTGGATCGAGTTGTCATGGTGGCGTCGTCATCGATCGCGGTACATAATTACCATCCTTGCCGTCTATGTCACGAGGACACCTTGAATTATTAAGTCGAGCAGTCATTACGTAAACAACCAAATATGAGATTGCCCGTCCCTGCGTTTCAACCGCGTAACCCTGCAGGGGCTATTTTATACAGTATGCGACAGGACCTTATTGGGTCTTTTCGCGTTAGCAGCTCACAGCGCGACAACGGCGGTCTTCCTCGGCGGCTTCGAACACGTCCACACCGGAGTAGACGCGACGGTGGGCCTCACTCCACGACAAACTGTCGTCACTTCAAGCTCACTGGCACTAGGCCGACCCGCCACCGATTTGGGTCTGCCGACTGTCGGCGACAGCGTTTCTTACCTTCGTGTCGGCACCTCTGTCGCAGTGCACCGACGCCGAGCTCTCCGCCTACCGTCGGCAGATTGTCGCCGTCTGTACAGTGTGACAGACGCGCCGACAAGAAGGTAAGAAACGCTGTCGCCGACAGTCGGCAGACCCAAATCGGTGGCGGGTCGGCCTAGTGCCAGTGAGCCTTTACGAGACGCAACCGCAAACTTCAGCAAACTTCCGCAAGCTGTCGGGTCCGCGGATAGGAGCGGAAAGAACCTCAATATCGCTCGAATTATCGGTTGGTAGCTGTCAAGCACTCGGCGGGCGCAAACACGGGCGCTCTCATCGGGGTACAGAGAAAGGTGCGGGGTCGAGACCCGTCGCCTAACTGCGCCCCGCACAAACACGCCACGCCAGTTGACAATGCGTCGGCTCGGCCAGGCGGCACGCGACGACCCTGTGACGTCACACGGTTGGTTCCGCACGCGCGCGAGCGCTAAAGTGGTTGCGACAAGAGGGTGAGGAGGGAGGTGACCGAGAGGGAGGAGGCGGGCTGCGACTCGCCGATGCCGCTCTGCGAGGCACGCAAGCGGTTAGTGGCAGAGAGGGAGGGTACTGCCGCACCAGCCAGGCAGCAGCGGTCCAGGGGCGTGAGAACTTCCCCGGCGCCATTTTCCCACGGTACGCGCCGGCGACCGAGAGCTGCCGTCGCGGCTGCGTGTTGCACGATCGCACAGGAGCGCTATGAGAGCAGCGGCCGGCACAGAGAGAGAGTGCCGCGGCTTGCCACGAGTTGCGTGCAGGGCTTCAGGCGCATAACAGACGGGACAATGTACTTGACACGGGCAACCTCGGATGATGATGGGAAGAAAAAAGCCTCGTGGAGCTCACTCGGTGGACCACCGCTGTGAACCGTCGAAGTGCTTTATTAGACAATCATTAGACAATTTATTAGACAAAAATAAGCAATTTTTTACAGGTGTAGGTGGTATTAGAAGCGTACAGATTTCTCACTCTATTATAATGACTGAATGGCGTCCCTTTCAGTCGCGCTGTGCGCAACCGTGATGCACGATTTACAACAGTCACCAGCCTCGCAAGTCGTCCGACACAAACACGCGGAACGCGCGGGGGGAGGGGGGGGGGGGCGATTCACGGCCGCAGCTCCGTGGTCGACTGCTGAAACCAACGACTACATGCGAGTCGGCGGAAGTCGTATGCAGCGACGCCCTTTGCCAAAGTGGCCGAGGTTGTAACTCGCGGGACACTGCACCCAACTTCTACCGAAGCGACTTTATACGTGCGGAGCCTGTCACAGAGGAATAGTCTGCTCCCTCTCCCTTTCTGCTCGGACATGTCGCAGCGTCGTCGCCCGAGGGTTTTGATCTCCACTCGTGCACTGCTCGACATACTTCGTTTCTTTTTTTCTCTCTACTTGATCTCGATGGCCCTGCGTGCCCGGTCCTGACGAGAGCGAGAGCGCAGCCGGCTTTCTTTCACTGTTTCTCCAGGAGCAACCGGAGGGGAAAAAAAAATACAGAAAGGCAATGGCGTTCCATCGTGCGCGTTCTATCAGGCTGCCGGGGCGTTTTGCAGCGATAACATTAATTGGGTCTTTCTAGTGGCTTTCGCTGTGTCGCGACATGTCGTCGCCCTAGGCGGTTCACTATAGCAGTTCCCCAATGATTATCATGATCATTCGTCGTGCCGACGATTAAACAAAGTGTTCGCAAATTATTCAGAAAAAGAATCCTCGTCGGCCGGTACAGAGCCTGGTACCAATACCTTCCAATGCGTAATAACTTCAAACAATTAAGTTCCCCGACCATCTAGTCTTTTCCATTTATGAAACATGGCTTCACTGCGCAAATTGAGACGGGACACAGCAAGATGCACACGCCGACCTTGTTCTTTTCGTTTTGTCCACTTGTTTGTGGAACTGAAATGTTCAATAAAAAAAAGAAAGAAAGCAGTGCCGTTTATTTGCAAAGCAACAGAAATCGCATCGTACACGCTCACGAGGGCAGGTGAAAAATAAGAGAGCTATCATGGATTGAGTGATCAAGTTCGTTCTGCGGAGATGCGCGTGGTACAGCTCAACTCACGAAAGCAGTAGGAAATCACCGGCCCCTGTCCACCCGACCCTGGCACGGCGAAACGCGTCGCTGCCCCGGCACCGTGTGTGCTCGTGCGTCTTCGAGATCGTGGAACCAAAGTTGCGTCATCGCTATGACATGTTTGAACCATCGCGTTCGTTTATATTGGCATGCTCTAATTACCTGCCGCTACGAAAGAAATGTCGCTCTCGTAGGTTTTGCGTTTGAGTATTTCGATTCCCAAACCAAATGATCAAGCTTTCCTTTGGTTCAGTGGAACAGTTACTGGAGCAAAAAGTCACATAGGCCCTGAGTCCAGAACCTGAACTGCCCCAAGTGGTCTACCCCGGCGCCTACGCCAAACGCTCGCCCCCTATACGGTGGCTGAGTCAAGGAAAAAATCTAATACATGACAGAGAGTGTACTACTGGTTTTTTTTTTTGTGTGTGTGATGTGCGCGTGCTTGTGGCTGGGAGTTTCTGGCATATGACTTTCACCGCACGCCGATTGGCCGAGACCGTGAGCGGAACGGCCGTCGCTCCAATGAGCAGATGCGCGCGTCGACGCGCGTCACGGAAAGAGTCCCTGGAAGCGATCAAAACGTGATCACGGCTGCCCCATTGAACACCGGAGCCCTTCGGCATGGCCTCCTTCGTTATCCACTGTACAACATTCGGCACGCAATTATGGCCGGCAATCATATGAGTAAGCTTTGGAGGACGCTTAAGCTTCGCCTTTAAAGGGACACTAAAGGTTAATATTAAGTCAACGTGGACTGTTGAAATACCATCCCAGAAACCTCGAAACGCTTGTTTCGTACGAAGAAGAGACTTATTTTAAGAGAAAATGCGTTCTGAAGCGTCCGCGTACCTCTAGCGCAGTTCAAATCACCCGCCCCCCGATCGAGGAGTATTGACGTCATGGTCTCATAGTGACGTTGCGCCGTCGGTCAGTAAAGCGGTTTCCGCATACGGCGCTACGGCTTTTCTGCACAAAACGCAAACGTGCGGCCAGAAAGAGCCAAGACAGAGCCGAAAGCAGCGCGAAAGCGGAACTATGGTGGCTAGCGGAAGGGAAAGCGCACGACGATAAGCTGGTTCTTTATTTTATGACGCCAACTTCGACGCTCGTTGCAATGGATGACCCTGACAACGACACATTAGCTCGCGACGCTCGGCTCGAGTTCAGCGATTTAAGCACTGATGAACGTGACCTGCTGTTGAGGGCTCGCGCTGTCGGCGTCGTTGCGTACTACTACGACGACGGCCTGCTTTGAAAGGCACTTCACGCGACTTCAGTAAGTCGGCGTTGAACTCGTAATCCTCTGGACGAAAGTGCAGCGAGCACACTATGTGATTTTTCGGCTCTTTGCCAGCGCGCTGTGGCAGAGGTACGGCACTTAACCACTTCGAACGGAGAGGTTCACTCGTTGGCACACAGTGATAAGTAACGTTGAATTCGCCGCTGCAACTGCCCTTGGCCAAGTTCCGCGGACCGTTCGCGCATCCCACGACATCACATGGACGTGGCATTCTCGCTGCTTGTTCCAAATGCAAGTTTCGCGAGCCAGCAGGACAACCGCAGCACGACGCGATAAAGAAACTGAAACTCCAAAGCGTGCGCGGCGCAAAGTCGAGCGAAAACGAAACCTTTCGATCACCATACTGCTCAAGGGTAACGTCAAAATGTTATTTTTTCTTAGAATGGAATAGAAGTAGACAAGTAGCATTTTCTTTCGTATTATAATCTAATGAAATGATCTTTTTAATACGAGTAGTTGAGTATAGTGACATAAATTATGATGAGGAGTGCTTTCGTCATCGGGCTAGTACCGGAATGTCGCTGGGGGGTCTCAAATCGTGTCATGCATTTACACGGAGGAAGGAAACTAAGGAGAGGCCCTACCCCCTCCGCGCGCTAGGAGAAAAGTGTGGCGGAAATGACGTATAGGTTCTCATTCTTTTTGCTGCTTTTTTATTTTTTTTGCTGCATGGCCACGCCTTTTGGGCCACAATGGCGGCGTTGTTCTGATTTTTTGAGCGCTCACACGTGTTGCTCTGGTAGGTTTCGTGCCGTGGCAAAGGCGCTGTGTGGGCGGGTTTGCGTTAGTCACCGTGTCTTGTTGCGCTGTGTTACCTGCACCGTGCTCTGCCGGATGTTGCGCGAGCGTGCGCGAAATCACGCGCAGCGCAGCGTGGTTTCGCGAAAGATGTAAACAAGAGAGGAGGGTGGCACAAAAGGCGGAGCATCGCCATGAGCAACGCCAACTTCCGGCTTCACTTTTGCTTCACAAAGAGTGACGTCAGGGCCTCTCCTTAGTTTCCTTCCTCCGTGTGCATTTACCTCAATTTCTCGGTTACTAAAGCTCTGATCGCGATTATATTGACGCCTTAGACGTTCTAGAGCATTGCTTTATCACTTTAACTTGACTTTCTGGTAACCTTTAGTGTTCATTTAAGAGTGGAACGCGAGAGCATTCAAAGATCCCCGATTGCTCCTCACGCTTCCCGGCAAGTGCAGCGTGTGTAATCATGATGTTTAGCGGGAAACGCCCGCGGCGAACGCTATGCGCGAAGGCGGGTGTTCGGGTCGAAACGCGACCTCGTGCATGGGCCGCAATGGATGTTATGAGGATGTTATGAGCGTCTCCCTTGGAACGGGGCGGTCGCTCTCCTCCACCGCGTAGTGTTCCTGTATATGCTCCCGCAGGGAGCAGAGTTGCGCATACCTTTTCCGGCGCCGCTCGCACCGCTATTGGCCGAGCGCGAAAAATGACGTCAAATGATCCGCGCCGCTGCGAAGCCAACTTTACGGGCGCATCGCAAACTCATGCGAATTTGTCGTTTCCGTCAGTGCCATCGCCATTGCAATCAGCGGACCGTCGATCGTGCGTTGAGAGGAGCAGCTGCGGGTTTCAGGTACGGTATTCGACGACGTGAAGTCAAGGACCTTGGTGAAGTGATAGGAAACACATCGTACTGGCACTTGTATTCCAGTATGACGGGGTGCGGCACACCACACTGCACAAACCGCACGGAAGTCAGCCATAGGAGTAAATGCTTCAGCCAAGCAAACTAGCTGGAGACACACTGATACTATAGTGAGAGTGTTGTTGCTAACCAGTCTGGGCTTCTTGAGTTGGAATGCACCCTTCAGAGTTTAAAATTGAAATGAATAATATGTACCTCTCTCGTCAACCGCAATTTCTGAAGAGCTAGGACATCGTTGCAGAAAGCACACAAGGGAACAAGGATAAAACGGGTGCTAAGTTGGCATATGCATATTTAGCTCTCGAGCTGTGATAATTGTAATATATTCATTCTCCGTGTGAAGTTTTGAGAACAGTAAAATTGATTCTAGTCAATGTATTGTCTTGAAGTGCACAGGCTTATTTATTTTGTTAACTAATTGCTGCCATAGAAGCTAAGCCGCAACTGTATGTGTGCTAGCTTGTGAGCATCATGTATCGGCCAGTGGAACAAAAACTTGTCGTTCATTTAAACACGCTAGAAATCTACGTTGTGCTTTGGTGAATGCTGTTTCCTGTGGGCGGGAGTGGAGTGAATGCACTGTTCAATGACGTAGAATTTCCTTGCCTCTGATGCGATAGGTCACAAAGCTTTGTAACCTGGCTTTTTGGCCAAAAGCTGCTTCAGTGATTTCATTGATTTGATACAGTGTCTTCAACTACGGGCTTTTTTCCGAGTGGTAAGAGATCAAGAAAAATGTGTTGTCAGATTACAGTCTGCACTGTGTGAATAATTACTCTGCAAGTTTGCCATCTTGATGTGATTAGTGCAATAAAAATAACCTACTCTTAATAGCTTGTTTTCTTTCCAGTTTCTTTGAATTCTGCCCCCAAGGTTCCAAGAACCAGCACACTTGGCCTGCTGCCAGCAGCCGTTCATGCATTCCCTTGTATGAAATAAATTTGATCTAGAAGCTCTTGCATCTTGAATCTTTTTCTACGTGCAGATTTGCTGCTACTATATAGCTGATTAGTCTGCGGTATGAATGAATCGTAAAAGCAAGCTTTGCTTAAAATGTGCGCATGTGAACATTTGAAATGCGCTTAAATCTGTGTCTGCACCGCATTTATCGAAAACGTGCAGCTGTTGTGAACGATGGTTAGTGATAAATGACGCTCTGTTAACGGTCACTGACATAACTGCAGGCACAATAGCTCTCTTGGCGACGGTCATTAATCGGCTGGTTTCAACAGCCAAAATGCGCTTAGTGTCCACCTTACGTGTGTGGAGTTTTAAACACTCTTTAAAACATTTCTTGCTTTCTGACAGTGATAAGACAACTTCATATGCATGCTGAAAATCATTGCACCGCGTTTTGTGGCAACGTACTGCGCGTTTGCGAGCGAACTTTGGAGCTGTTCGAGCCACGGGAGTATTTTATTTTGGGGAATGGAAGGCGGTCCTACCCCCTATTTGTACGTTCGTGTGTGTTTTTGTATATGCGTGTTTACATAGGTACATACAAGGTTTCGGTTGGTTGGAAGCCCACCCCCTACGACTGCACGACTGCACGAAGAAACGTTTGAGCATAGCCTGTATTAAGAAGTGCCCTTTGCTAAGCGCCTGCGAACAATTGGCGCTTGTAGCTCGCGACCACTAGAGAAAAAGGCGGAACACCGCGCGGCATTTGGCTCCTGCGCGCACGAGGAGTGGCTTCGCTGCAGAGCTGGATCACGACGGCGGACCTATGCGCAACTCTGCTCCCTGCGGGAGCATATACAGGAACACTACCACCGCGTAAAGCCCCTTAAACTTCGTAAAGTAGTGCCACGCTTTGAAGAATGCCGCCGCCTCCTCCAGCGCTCTGGCCGAAGCCGACGCCGCGTCGCTATTGGCCTAATGGCGTCACGTGGCCCCTTGCGCCGGCTTCGTTTGTTTACAGTCGCGCTTCAGTGCCATCTTTGCTCGAGAAGCGGCGCTTGTTGGCGGCATTCCTTCCGTTCCTATTCTGTGGTGTTTTGATCTTGTGAACGCCGTGAAGGATGTTTTGTGGCAAGTGCGACGTCGCTTCACGTCATTTTCTGTTACCATGACCTGCTGCGCTTTTGGATGCCAATATAGTTTCAGCAAAGGCAAGAATATGTTCGCGATAACGTCCGGTAAGCGCAACGGGTTAAGAATAAAGACATGGCTTACCGAATCGGGAGGGAGAACTTCCGACCAACTTCCTCCGCGCGACTACGTGATGTAAGTTGTGGCTCTCTCGGAGTATTGTATGTGCCAGGCTTGCGTATTGTGCTGCGGACAATAGCCTAGTAGATATTGCACAGTTCACTGTGCATGTTGTCATTTGTACGCACGCTTTAACATGATCTTTACGCAACGCCTGCTTTGCTTACATACGCACTACGTGGTCGTGTTAGTCATATTTGGCGCGCTTAATCGTTTGAACGCCAACCGGCTTGAATTCGCGGGCACGCGAGGTTGCGTGCGATGACGTGATTACGAAATTTTTAAGATTCAGCGCAGTCCTTTTGATAAAATTTCAGTCTCGATCATGAAAGCGCCTCAGGAGAGCAACTCTCTGCCTCTTGTGGTTACTTACTAGCCTTCTTTAGACTAGCTTTGTTTGCCACATTTGTTCGTGTTCCTCGTTGGCGGTCGCCCGGTGGATTTGCCATACAGAGGCACCGATGAAAAGCGTGCGTGCTCTCCCGAAACCGTGTTGCGCGGTGCGTTCGTCGCCGAGTGACAGCATCATAGGTAATTGAGACGTATGTGCTAATTCGCGTGAGCTTTAAAGTGTGCGAAGCTTCAGATGCGGCGGTGGAGCACTCGAAAAGAAAACGTGCGGTCGCCCGCCCGTTCCCTGGCTGGTTTAGTCGTCGTTCGTGCTTAGTCGTTTGCTCGCTCGTTTAGTTCGCGCGCTCATATAGTCGTTCGCTTGCTCGTCTATGCCACTATTAGTTTCTACAGTCACTATGCCTAATTGAGACGCGCTTGCTGTAGGACTCTTAGGCTGGTGCGTTTATTTACGCAATGAGACAATAAATGGTGCACACGGACTTGCGACTGCAAAGGCAAATCTGTAATGCATCTATGTGAAAATAAACTGTTGACTTGTAACTCGAATGCCGTTTCATATCATTTTAACCTATGGATAAAACATCATTTCACTTGCCGCAATTTCGGCCGCGTTATGGCGGGGGGATTCATTGCGCGATCATGACTTCACTAATAAAGTCATGTCTCGCAAATGTTACTTCGAAGGGAGTGCAACCGTCCTCAATGCATGCACCTCAGTGCAACTCGGTTCGCAACAAGTACGTCACTTAGTAAACGGACGAACCAACGCACGATGAAGTGTTATTCGTGAAAAGTCATAAACTTGAAAAAATTACTGAAGGTGACAGTGGTCTTGTTTGAGATTGAGTCAAGCATTGTTATCGCGCTCCCGCTTCGCGCACGAATGCTAAGAACTCATTTTATTTTCTTGTGTACGCACAGTCGCGACTCGATGATCGGCCGCGGTATTTCTGTCGGCGTTGAGACACGAGAAACATAATAGCGCCAGCGCCCACCTCTGAGGCTTTGCGCGCGCTTAGATTGGCAAGCATGCACGTTGGCGGCACTGTAGCTTGTAATACACTTTCGAACCTCCAGAGCAGTGATCTCCGTCAGCCTTTGTCCGTCATAGCTGATACGCGCCGCGCATTCACGTGGTAAAGGCGGCGCGGATTCTTTATGCTGAGTGCTTGCTGGAAGCCAAGAGGTTGTCATTCGATGGTAACCGTGTTATTTACAACCATTCGCAACAAGATCTTGCTACACGCCTTTGACAAATGTTGCGTACCTAATTGTAGGGCACGCGATACATTCGCAGTCGTCAACGCACAGCGTTAACACTCCTTCAGATACTTTTTAAGAAATAGTTATCAGAAAACGAAGCAAAAGCCGCCGTTACCGAATTTGTATAAGCATCCGACTAGAAATTCTACGCTGTACACGAAGTTACGCGCAGCTGGAAAGCCAACGTGAACGCCCAAAGAGCACTGCCTTGCTATGCGGGCATTCACTCTGCGAAAGGTCGTCTGCTGCGCTCGAGCATCGTAGGCGGCGCCATGGTCGAGGAGGGAGCGAAACGAGGAGGAGTGAAGGCGGAGGAGGAGAGTGGCACTACTTTACGAAGTTTCAGGGGCTTTACCACCGCGATGCGTCGAGCGCCATCTGAAAGTGTTTCAAAGAAGCGGACGCGCCGCTCCGTGGACTCGGGTAATTAGGCGCCGGCACGCGCAAATAGCGGACGCTGTCTCCGGTCTGTGCATTTGGGAAGCGTTGGAAAAAGGGGTTTGTTTCAGCTTTCGAGTAACAGAATTATGTTTTCTCGTATATTCAAGTTACAATAAGAGAGCTATCATGTCTGTAGCTTGTGAGTAACTCGTAGTTTACGATTTTTCCACGTATTTTAGCTTAAGAAACTTGATTACTTCAGTGAATATCTTGCGTGACATGAACTGCCTGGGTATTTGTGGTTCGAAAATCTTTTTGCCTAAACGACGCTGGACGCACACGCGAGATTTTCTGGGACACGGGCTTCTTAACGCTATCGCATTAGAATATCATTTGAGACGTCATGGCGACAATCAATTCGAGTCACAGCCGACGTTTTGTTTTGAAAAGTGGTGCTCATACGATTTGGAATCGTAGCTTGAGACGTTCACAGCTCACAGCTTCACAATTGTAGCTTCACAGCTTGAGACTTCGACAATACAAAGAACCGCGGCCGCATTCACAAACCTTTATTGTTCGTAAGCACTCTTTACCATTGGCTGGCCGCCTTTGATAATGGTATGTCCATTGGCTGTAATTTTCTCTCACGAACAATTCTAGCGCAATATAATTTTGACAATACGGGCCCCGCTATGGATGCCCGGAAGTTGAGGATCCCATCACATGCTGGTCTTGGAATGTTGGAGGGCCAGTTATGCTTGCAGAATGTATACGTGTTGCTATATAGAATGCTTGTAGAGCGTATCGGTAACCGATCGTCGTCTATAGTCGGAAGGAAGTTGCCGTATGGTCAACGAAGCCCCGCAGTTCGCAGAAGTGCATTCGAAACCTTGCGAGCACGTCGGCAAAGTGTTACACGCGCTCTCGCATTTCGCTGGAAGCGCGTCCAATGGAAATGTTCGCACGGTCCGCACCGCGTAAACAGCTCGCTTCTGTGTAGTTGACGGCGGAGCAGAACGCGTCTCGTCGAGCCCCGCAGCCCGAGGCGCGCAGCGACCGCCTCCGGTCTCCCGGTTGGGCGCCGTTTCCCACGACCATGGAAAGCACGGCCATTGATAGGCCGAGCACATCGCCCCGGGGGCACCCGTCGAATTGAGCGAGGTGTGCCGGGCCGCGGTTTTGACGCAACCGGCCGCTAATTACTGTCCCGCATCGACACGACTCCCTTTCGTTCTCCTGTCTCTTTCGCTTCACGCGCCGCTCGATCGAGGACGACGCTTGGCGCCGGTTCCGTGTTACACCGCGCAGGAAGGCGCGTCATATATATCGGTGTCGTAGCGGATACGCGCATTGCTCCGCCGCGAAGCGGGCACCTTCATCGTTTGTTGTTTTCCTTCTCGGTTTCCCAGGTTAAAGGTGCGATGGTGTGCAGCAAGGGTGGATGGATGAGGCTGACGAAAGTAATCGCGGCGCGTAGACGCGACGCGCTGCTCGAAGCGAGGCCGTCGGGGTTTGGCCTGAAAGAATTGGCGTCCACCGAGAAGTGACACGCCGACTTTCTCACGCTGACCACTGCGCGCACACGTGGCGGCTTTCGGAGCTCGACGAAAGCTGGAGCGACCGCTTGCCTGCGTGTCGTCGCCCGACTGAAGTGGTCAATTAGGCCCACATATTTATTCGAGCTAAAGTACTTGCGGGAACCGAATGTCCGACACAAGCTTTCCTGCTTGACTGTTCCGTTTGTTTTCGTCTGCCTATTTTTCAACCACAGCGTGACAAGGTTGCACTTTGTTGAGGTAGCTCTTTCCCGCATGTAACATAAATTCACTAGACTGCGGCAAACGGGTGCGGCGTCTTGTATTTCATTCGCGATATTTAAATTAGCACGGCTAACGCTGGCCTGAGTCTTGCCCGGTCGAATCCCGTCCACCGGTCTCATGCGAACGACATTCAATTAGGCAGAACGTGCTGCGTCAGTCAGCGACACGTGACTCAACCCATCTGGTTACGAAAGTGCATGTAAACAGCTCTTGGTCGAGTCAGGGTTTCGTAGCTGACAACAGAGACCCTCTGTTCTCGCGTTGTTTTCTTGGCGCCAAGACTAGTTTGTGCTGATAGCAGGCAAAAGGACTTAACGTACTGCCCGTTGCCTAAACAAGCGTCTGATGAGCATAGTTAGAATGTCACCTAGTATTACAATGAAATTTCTGAAGGAATTTGCTTTCTAACAGAATATTGGTTTGCGTTTTTTTTGGTGCTTGCCGAAACTCGTGTTTTGTGTCTCTGTTTTTCGGTGTTCTAGCCCTAAATAAGACGATTATGACCACCCAGTTACTCAACGCCGCCACTTCACTTGACGTGTACTGCTGCCAGAAGTAGTTGTACCACTAATAGTTCGCTAGGCCACTGTTTAGTTCATTATGGGCCACAAGTGAAGCTTGTAAATAATGACTAATCGCAGAAGGTGTAGCTGCGTTTAGAGTACGAGCCTCGGTTTTACAGACAATTCTCATTAATACTCCTCTGGTAATTCGACTTTTCGATTAATTCGAACCCACTGGAAACTCCTGACGAGGAAAACTATACATTGCAATGGAAGAAAAAGTCATTTAGTTCGAACGCCAGAGCATGCGACTTCGGTTCATTCGACCCCCGCTGAGCGTCTTATCATCCATCGCAGCTGACACTAAGGCTCGAAAACTAGAAATTCAGCAGATGGCGCTACTGCTTACCTGGGCGTGAAGTTGTTTTACTGCATTTACTTGTCCCTTCAGAACTTCAGTACAAAGCTGGACAGCGTTTAAACATTTCGCCGCACGTCGCCGCATGGCAGTTTAGTCACGGTTCAACAGCAAGGAGCGGAAGAACGCTACAAACAGCAACAAAAATATTTGAATTCGCTCGTTTTACCGTCGTGTGTTAATGCAATCTTGCGGATAATTCGACCAACTCTAGCGTTCACGCAAGGGTTGCACAACGGGAGTCGGCTGCATTGCACAACTTCCATCTCTCACGAGGAAAGCCTACACCCTTTTGTTGAACTAGCTTTACTTTCTGCGTGGTTCGTGCCCTCTTTCCAACCCCCATATCCCAACCCTTGTGCAGGCTGGGAAACGGGAAACTCGCCTCTGGTTAACCTGCCTGCCTTTACTCTCTCTCTCTCATTGTGTGTTCTGTCGAACAGTTTCGTAAACCTGCGCAGCTAGCCTCCGCTCTTCGCCAAGAAAAGAAGAAAGAAAACACATCACGCATGATTTGCAAACCGGGAGATTGGGTTTTCTGGTAAAATTATACGTTATGCCGAAACATCACTGCAATTTATTCTGCAAATAAGAACGCATGTTAAATTGTGAGGTGCATGTCCAGTTGTGAGGTGTGAGTCACCGCCTGACGTTCGAAATTAAACTTGAGCGCCTTCTTTTGTGGATTCTTTTGGAGAAACACGCTCATCCGCACCCCACCCCCCTCCGCCTTCTCCTTTTCCAAGGCCTCAAGAAAGTTCACAATGAAAGTAAAAACTGCAAAAAGGGGGGGCGAGAACAGCATAGAAGACAGGAGGAGTGCTCATTCAGAACTGAAGTTTATTTTGGAAACCATGTGATGCATATGCATGTCAGAATAACGCCTGGCAGATAACAAAACCTAAGACGCCACTATCGTTACAAAATTATCTAGTACTACATTCACCATGCGTGAACCCAGAATTACGGTCAATGCCCAAACATATATATTATGCCTCTTTGACTGAAAGTATGATGGAATGCTGGCTGATGCAGAGATTACTGAGCTCAATGTGATAGGCCTCTATCAGAAGACCCGTGGCTACTCGTAATAAGAACGCCAGTCCCCACAAGGAAGCGTTTCGACCAGTCTCTTGCTTAGAGACCACCTTACGATGTTGAAGCTGACTTCACGAGACTTATGCATCGCGCTTCCGATACAAGGGACACATCCCTCGACAGTCAAGGTTAACCCCGTTCGATATTCCCCGTATTGATAGCAAGAAATTTCGCTTAAGAGACCGTTTATAGTGTCCCTGTGTATAGTGTCCCTCCCGCACGCACTCAGTGCTTACTCTCTCCCTTTTTTTCTATTTTTATTCCCCTTCCCCCACCCCCAGTGTAGGGTAGCAAATCGGATGCTCTTCTGGTTGACCTCCCTACCTCTTCTACCCTTGTTTTCTCTCTCTCACTCTCTCTCTCTTCGCTTTAGCCTCTGAACCATCAAACCGGGTAAAATTGTAAGCTGTTTTTTTGCAATAGTAAAAGAACGAGTCCCAAGGGCAGAAGTCTCCTATTATGTTTCGGAAACTCTTCATATTTTAAGCAAAGCTCTAGCCGGGAAAGGACGTAATAACAGAAACATTGGCTCTTGCTTATGTATCGTTTCTGTTAAGTTTTGAAAACTTTCTTTGGACACAATGACTGCCCACACATGTAGCGTCTCCCTGCTTTTGTGGGTGCAGTTTCGCGCTAGTTACCAAACTTTTGCAGTGAAAACAATGAAAATAGAGTCCTGGAAGACTACTTAAGTTGTTTAAACCGTTACAGCATTACCCTTGGTTATGTTTAAGGGGATGACTACCTACCGGCGTTCCTCTGCCAACATAGCTTAAGTTGAAAAGAATCGAGAAAAGCTTTTACATTAAAGAGATACTAAAAAGGTGTGATAAAACAAGCTTCATTAGTTCTTTATGTTTCTGCAATAACGAAACACCAGCTCTTGCATGAAAGAAAACCTCATAACACAGAAAAAACGGATAACGGCGCCACTTTCAAGTTTCCACATCACCTCGCTGGGACGTGATACATATTGACAGTTCCTACTTGGGTCTTATTAACTGTCTACCTATAAAGGAGGCCTACATTTCAATCTAAAGCAAGCGAAGACTTCACCTGGCAACTTTCGATAACTCTTCCGATGAGAAAATTGCGTAAATACGAGAAAATTATTTCAAATATAAGAAATACTCGGGCATCAATTCCGAAGTTCTGGTGCGGAATAAAAAAAAAGGAAGGTAGGAGAGATTAGGCGTTCCATTTCTTCTTTACTGCAATAATCAACCCTCTCCTGCCAAATAAGTGGAACTATGGCTTTTTTTTTTGCATATATAATGCGCTCCTGGTGTGTAGTGCTCGTCTGTAGTGCATAAACTGTTTTCTGTCTATGTAGCGCGTCTTCCCAAGGACCCATCGGCCCACTTGTTGCGGGAAAAAGGAAAACTTGCAGCATGGCAAACGAACCCTGGTGGGCAAACTGGCCGTGATACAGGTTGTGCACGCTTCGTGCCGGGCTCGCAGTGAAGCCCGCTGTCACCGTCTTCCGGTAACAATACCGCGGCCTGTCCATGTAGTTATCTACAAAATCACCAATGAAAACGTGATTGCGACGCTGTTCGCATGATTTGAGATATGAATCTGCTTGTACACTTGTTAGCATACCTTTAAATTATGCCTAAAACAAGGCTTTAAAAAATAAGGACATCTGCGGCTATCTTTTTTAAAGCGAAGCTTTCTTTCCCTCTGCCTTCGACTTTCCCACTACTGCTGCTGCTGTGGGCTGCTGTCGCGCCCACCGCCTCGGGGGGTGGTTCAGAGCGCGACAAGCGAGAGTAGGAGAGGAAAACCGACGGGAGAAACTTGTTTTCACCCCACTGCGTGAAATGTGCACAGTACCCTCTGGAGCTCCCTGGCCGTCGCCACATTAGCCGCTTGACAGCTGTAATTATGCGTGACTCCCCTCAGAAGCATGGGATGGATGGATGTTATGAAAGTCCCCTTTGGAACGGGGCGGTGGGTTGCGCCGCCAAGCTCTTGCTATTCTACTGCCTAATATCCTACCTAGGTTAAACAATAAAAAAGAAAAAAAAACACTATGGACTACCACACCCAAATTTTCTGATACCCTATTGCGAACTGTGCTTTTGTACGTCTCCGTTTTTGTCGTTTCCCTATTTTCTTCCAGCAATCCTCCAATCATCTATTGCCAATGCCTACTGCGGACATGTTTACTTTTGCACTGCTCCCGCTGAACCCAAGGGCTTCAAGGAGGCCAGTGGTGCCTAAATCGACCGCTGGGTAGACGTCTTCACATTCTTATAAAACATGCTCCATAGTTTCCCTGGCTTATACCGCAGCAAGCACATGCTTCTTCCTTCTTATATCATTGCTGGGGAAGCGTTGAAAGGGAAGCATTGCAGAAACTGCAGCGCTTCCCTTTCTACTAACGTGCGAGGCCAGAGGGGAAGCAGATATAAATGTAGAAAGGAGAATAAGGAGAGGGAGGAGAAGAGGCACTTCCCATATAAGAGAGGGGGGAGAGGTGACGTGAGAAGGCAAGGAAACCCCTCTACTATACGACAGCGGTTGCGGAGACACAGGATAAGCTTAAGTTCAAGGTACGGTACAGTACATTGCTGCTATTTCTGAAAAAATAAATGCCATGCCAATATGTCAAGCGGGCAACTTACGCAGGGCGTGCAGAAGCAGAGCCGCATTAATTAAAGCGCACCGCAGGGTCCAGGAGACACGACGAAATCGGACGACCGTCAAATAACACTTCTGCGCCCGCCGCTTAGCTTTGCGGCTATAACACTGCTAGAGGTGGAGAATGTGATCCCAATCGCCGCAGCCGCATTTCGACGAGGGCGAAATAGAAAACGCACGTGCACTTACATTTTGGGACACAATTAATCCGGAGACTACCACTACGGCTTGTCTCATGATCCGGTTGTGGCGTTGGAAAGTACAGCCGCATAATCCAATTCAAGTTTAATACTTCTGCCACAATGCGATGTGCCATGCGAGGAAATGACAACGCTCAACTCTCTCAGAGGTTATGAAATATGGCGCGCGACAACGCCTCAAGCAAACAACTCTCCCTGTGTGTTCTGTGTACTACGCAGACAAACAGCAGTGGTGCACGCAAGGTAACGTTTAATATCAACTCACCACTCTCGCATTAGCTTACACGTTGAATAAGTTAAGCTTTAGCCATCAACGTCACCGCTAATTATCATCAATCAAAGCATCCAGCACGGCTAGCTTCGCTTACATCGATTCCCACAGCGCGTGAGATCTGCATAATATTTGTTTTTTTAAAGGCGAAGGCCTTTCTCGGCTCATGGTGAAGTGTCAGCAAACCTGACCGCCGGAGGGCCCGCCGAAGCGTCATCACGCCATATGAAGACAGATTAAACACAAATTACAGAATGAAAAATGACTAATAGCGACAGTTAGTAAATGATAACGTTATAATAGAGATTGGCAGAGGTTACTAATGAGTAGTAATGGCTAATAATGATTACTAAAGACTTGTAATGACTCCGAAATGACCAACATGTCTAACAACGGCTTGCAATGACCACAATTGGTTACAAATGACTAAATGTGCTTACTAGTGAGCAGTAATGACTAATAATAACTGAAATGATTTGTAATGACTAGTAATGACTACGAAATGACCAGTATATCTAGCGACGAATTGTAACGACGACAATTCATTAGAAATGACTACATATGTTTAGTAATGACCAGTAATGACGGAAATGACTCCTGATGACTAGTAGATGACCAATATGTCTAACGACGGCTTGTAATGACCTCAATTTATTACAAATGACTAAAAATGCTCAGTAGTGAGCAGTAATGACTAAAAGAAAGAATAGAAAGAGAAGAGGCAGAGAGAAAGAGGCGAGCGATAAGAGGACGAAGAGTAGGCTTTCGCCGTTCACGTCTTAGGAGTGATCTTAAGAGGCCCTGTAAGTTTTCGTCATCATGACTCTTTCCAACTGGCCTTAAATTTTGTTTCCATGCAGCCTTGTTGACTTCGTTGAGCTAATTAACGCTGCTTGCAGTCAGAGAAGCGTGAATGACGATACGGGTGTATGCTCTGTAGCCTGAATTCAGACGGTTTTTTTTAGAAGCTCCTAATTTTTAAAAAAAAAATTTTTTTATTCAGAACATTGCCAGGGAGTGCGGCGGGTCGCGAGGTTTGGGGGGGGGGGGGGAGGGCGGTCTTATTGATACGAACAAGAATAGTTGTAGTGCATCACCGACACGTGCTCATAGTACGCTGTATATCCGGTATCGAATTTCGAAAGCAGGAGGTAGTCACTAGAAGAGTAATATTATTAAGCGCAAATAAACAAAGATAGGAGGGTCGGTGAATGCACACAGAAAGACCAGCGCCACTAGAGACTGTTTCAACAAAGAAGTAGATGCTCAACAGCAGCAGCCTTGTTCGAGCACACGCAAGCGCACGCGGCATGGTACAGACACTATGCTTGGCTATTTGATTGCCTCAGTGAACTGAACATTGTCTCGGGCTTTCTCTGTCTATACAGGGCTACAAGCGAATGCCGAACACAACCACGTACTTTCGTTTTTATGTCAAAGAGTAACACACTCGCGCACAAAATACAGAAAAGGAACTCCTTTGCTAAATATCAAGAAAAAACAACGAAAACGTCTGCCAAATATTTTCTTGCGCAAGGCTGCTTTCAGAAAAAGAAAAAAAGATACTAGCCATATCTCTGCCCTTGGAATCGTGCACGATAAAATGCCGCTTGCGTTCCAGCAAGGAGGCAATAAATTTCAGTCAAGTTTATCTTTTGACCGCATACGCCACAGTGTGGCAAAGGCCACCCCATGCTTATCTAAAATGGAGTTACGTCAACGGACCAATTGTGCAGTGGAGCACGGGTGACGCTGTGGGCGAGTAAATGCGCCTGCCAGCCGAGCGTTCAAAAGGACACCTGCAGCGCCTGCATCAGACGTCCCCCACCCTCGGCGAGGTGCGGTAAACACGGCGAAGTGCGCCCGCAACAATCACGGTCGTCACTCGCGTATTCCGAACGCGGGTACGAGACGGAAACGCCCCCTTTTGTCCGCGCCTTGTCTCCGCCGCTCTCCAAGGACAAGAAACACCGCAGATGCGAGCCTTGTTGATTTCTTTCGCCGCGCGCCCGATGCGCAACTCCGGGATGAGAATAAATGGCTGGCACAGAGCCGCCATCACGTGGGCAAGCGTGATGCTTGCGCTCACGCAACTAGCCTTTAATTTCACTCACGCTGACAACACAACCAAGGTTGGGCGTGCTCTCTCTCTCTCTTTCTCTCTCGCTTTAGTGCACAATACTTTGTTGATTTTCCGGGTTCCCATTTCTGCGCTTAAGAAAAGAACCAGGCACACAATGGCGCCGAGGCAAGTGTTCTCTGTGCTAACCCTGTCGCCAGTGCGTTCTTACGCGCCCTTTCTTCACATGTCCCCTCATGAGCGATAGCCTAGAAACCACGGCACCACAAAAAAAAAAAAAAAAGCATTCAGATCTGTGCTATAGCCCAGCCACGCAACGCAGAATTCTCTCAATGCAACGCATTGGTCGAAAAGGCGCACATATATACACATATGTAAACTTGATTTCAGCCTGCGTGCCTAACCTGTCAAGAATGTTGTTTTCCTCCATCTCTGGTGATGGTCGGGTGGATTTTTGGTCTGATGGTTCGCGATTGTTAAATTTGTGCTATATGAAAGCAGGCGAATGACTTCGCACCGTATGTCCCAGCTAGCGTTTTCCAAGCTGTTAAAGGAGAAAAAAAAAACACCTTCAAAAACACCCTTATAAAGCCACTTCCTTATACAATTACAATAACTACGGTGTCTAGTCGTGAGAGTTCCGACTACCGCACGCCACAGGTCTTAATTTCGTATCTTGCACCATGTTTTTTTTATTTCAAGTTTTCTTTTTCTTTTCGATCAAGAGCGTGTCTAACGTAATTTATTTGTGGGACACCCACACAGGCACTGCACGGCCCTGTTGCAACACCGCAATACATAAACTGCGTCATACAGACAGGTTGTCGTGGCTCCGAATGCAAAGCGCATGCCATCCGGAAGCCGTCATATTGCGCGTAATTCTACGTCACAGCACAGACCCGTCGAAGTCTTATTGCCTATAGCCGAAGACTATGACCTTCACCGGTGTCACCACATCGAAGTGTCCACGGAAGACGCGGCTAAAACACTGTCATAGAAGCCATACTGACCCTCAGTTGCCACGCCGCATTACAAGGCGTTATCACACGACGTACCGCGACAATCTGCCAAAAAGTATTTATTCATGTAACAATTAGAAAAAATTAAATTCCCGGGTTTCACGCATGCCAAAGCCACGATCTGATAATAAGGCAGGGCGTATTGTGCGGGACTTGGGATTAATTTTGTCCACCTGGGAAAGAATGACACGCGGGCGTTTTTCGCGTTTCGCCACCATCGAAATGCGGCCCCCGCTGGAAAGGTTTGATCCGGCGACGTCGTACTACGCCGCGCAACGCCCCCAAGCCGTGGAGCAAAAAATTTCCGTGTGCGAAAACCCGTTCTCTGAGGCGCGATCTCGTCCCGCTTGCACATTTTCCCCGAGATAAAGACGAAGGAGCGGAAACAAGCTTTGAGATCGCGATATATTTGGTGTTCGATGTTACTGTGAATTACAGCGCACACCCGTACAACGACAGGAAATGACGAGAACGAGCTCAGTCTTGCAACAGTTCTTTCTTTTTATTTGCTGCGAGTAACATATATATGCTCACACGAAATTAATTAATTAATTTCATACTTCCCATAAACATGACGACTATTGCAGGAGTGCAAAAGGAAACGAGAAGGAATAACAACTACAGATAACGTGTCAATACCATGCAGTTACACGAAATAATCGTGGAAAGAAAAGATGATACAACCAAATCCTGATAGCAGGTGCGTAACTGTGTGCCTACTGTTACTGCCTGCTGCTAAATGTGTGGATTATTTTTGCGAAAGAGCGATGCAAGGCTTGTTGGCAGCACCGCCCTTAGCAACGGCCGCGGATTCGACAATGAGTTCAGTCTGGTCGTTCGTGTGCCTTCCGATTACTTTGGTGCTGTCAAACCAAGGGGCGCATCGCCTATCCGAAGAGAAATGATTCCTTTGTCTTTCTGCACCTTTGTTTGCGTTCTTGGAGACGCACGTTGCCGTGCCTGCTGGTTTGCACAATGTATTTCTTACCGCGTGATATTTGGAATATATGTCTCTCTCTTTGCCCTCTTTCTATCCCCAGTGCAGGGTCGCAAACAGAGAACTCGCCTCTCCCTGCCTTTCCTCTCTCTCTCTCTCTCTCTCCTGCCACATGAAAAGGAAATAGCATATACCACTTCCTTGAAACAATCTAGTGACTGCTTTCTGTATTCAATATTGCAATTTCCCTCTTCTTTTGTCATCGAACATGTCATGCTACACATCTGTATCAGGTTGTCTGGAGCAGAAAAACAACTTGAACGCATGCTCTTCTTCCAATCTTCTTCAAACGGTGTCTTCAAACTAAAGAAACGGTTGGAAGGCAGCGCCTGTCTTCGTCGTCTCCTGTGCTTGTCCCGGTTTGTGCTGTAATTCTCAGTAGAAGTAATTAAAGTGACTTCATTGGTGCCGGAGTGACAGGGGTATATAAACCGCTCACTTTGCTGCAACCTGCTAACTCATTTTATGCAATAACGTTCTCAGCCTACGTCTCCCACCTGGATGTCGGTATCAGACAAAAATAAAGTGAGAACGCGTGGTCTTCCATCTGACAATGAAAAGTTGGCAGTCTCGCCCGAAGAGCGACGCATTGATAGCGATAGCAAGATTTAGGGTTGCTCACTTTGCTGCAACCTGCTAACTCTTTTTATGCGATAACGTTCTCAGCCTACTTCTCCTACCTGGATGTCGGTATCTGAAAAAAATAAAGTGAGAACGTGTGGTCTTCCATCTGACAATGAAAAAGTTGGCAGTCTCGCCCGAAGAGCGAAGCATTGATAGCGATAGCAAGATTTAGGGCTGCGCTTAAACTAATCGGACGGTGGTGCAGCTATCGGCACCTCAAGGTAAAACTATTCCAATCTGTTCTCGTTCCAATCACCTAACGTCAAAATTCGTAACCGCCGCTGCAAGGAACGGGCGATGACCCACAGCATTATTTAATCAGGTCAATGAAACGCTCTCTCGGTTTACAGGCCAGTACGTATTTGCTTTCAAAGCGAATAGGATAGCCTACCTTGACAGCTTTTTCTTATCTGATTGGCTGACACGAGGCGCTCGAGGAGCAACAGGAGTGCAAAGGGCTCCGATATGCATAGAACCGGGATGGCGCAGTGAGAGTATAGATAACTGGATGACGAGGGTGGCGCCGGCATCTGCCATTGGCCCACTTATTTTCCTCGCTTAGGTTTCGGCGGCTTGTAGAAAATAGCGGCGGCATGGAACGAATGGATAAAAATGCAGCTAAAGCGGATCTTCAGAGAAGTTGGCAGAGCGATGCCACGTACGTGCCGAAAGGTCTCGACAACGGTACACTGTCACGCAGAGGAATATCATCATACGCAAATAAATAAATTCTCCCCGGCTGCCCCGAGTATAGCCAGTGCTAGAGCGATCGTCTGGCGACCATCTTCTATTCATTTCGGAAACGGGGTAGCATCCGGCTATTAAAGAAAAGGATGTTTTTTTTTTTCGGCAGTTTTTTCGGCGTACGCGTCAACTTTGACGTGTAGAGGGGCAGGTTAGAATGTTTTAATAGTTTAGCATAAAAGGCATATAGTGACCAAATTAGGATTTTTGATAGCTGAGATAAAATGCATATACTTGGAATTCATCTTTTTTAAACTGTTCTTTGCACTCTGCAACTGCCAAAATTCTGACGAATAAACCAGTAAAGGTCATAAAGTGTGAATCAGGACAACTTTCTTGTTCCAATAATACACATAACATATTCCATACGGACCCCGACACCAGGCGACGGTGAGAATGCGCCAGGATTGTCCATATAATTGCTATCGCAAAAAAAAAAAAATTAGATGTTTGCTCCTCAAATACACGCCGTAGTTCATTCAAAGTCAAATACCGATCTCATTGCGAGCTGCGCTACGACGCCGCTGCCATGCCGTGCACGCCGTAGGTACAGCTACCTGTGTATTATATACACTCCGGCTGCGTTAGCCCACGGGGACACGCACGGAGCGCGGAATCCATCGATCCTTTGAGATTGTTCGCGAAGTTCTTTTTTTTTTCATCCGTACACTGCGGGCTAGATGAAGGAATAAACTGTTGCGGACCTGTGTGCTGCAATAAAATGCCATTAGGTGACACTCCCAAGATAACAGCGGGCAGCAGAAATGCATGATTAGTGACTATTTAGCAAATGAGAAGGCAGAAATACAGGCAACAAATTATTGCTTTGTAGGTTCGTTGGATTTGATGATGACGATGATGATTTAATGGCATCACCTTTGAAACGGGCCGGTGACAAACCGTCACGTAGGCCGCTTGATTTCATCTGGCATGATATAAAATTTTTTATCAAGCATTCTAGTATACATTTCCTTAATAATTTTTCCTCTAAACATCTACCTTGCCCTGCTCTAGTTATAAGAGATCCGGTCGTATCAATCGCTTCCCTGACTTCCTTTCTCTCTTTTTTCTTTACGCCAATACGAGAAAAGCCTCCTGCTTATCTCGACTGCTGACCGGTTCACGCTTCCGTCCACTTCAGGAAGGTGTGCGTTACCTACGGTTCTCGTTGGGTGAATTCCTTCGCATTCCATTACGATCTGGTGCATACACATGCCTCGTCTATTTCCGAATACTTGCTCCGGCATGTTCTTGTCCTTAGGCAACCGGCTCGAGCCTAAAATAGCTAAGCACTGCCCTTTGTGCTAGCGATCGTACAAATTTTCCCTTCTAATTTTTCTTCTCATTCTTGTAAATCTCCACGGTCTTTTTCGTTCCTATTCTTTGCATCGAATTTATTGTCTCTGTTTCTCTCACTTTCTTTATAATGACTCCTGGTTGTCTATTTACAGTTTCAATTACCCTGCACTTGGTTGCCAACTTTCTTGACCTCTTCCTCCATTCTGTGTCCACGCTTTTTAGGTACGTGTAGTTGTTCACTTTAGTTGCCCATTTATTTTCCTCAGTGCTTCGATCGCTTCAAAGGAGGTCGAACCCATGTAACCCTGCACTCACCTCATTTGTGATTTTGCAGTGGGCTCCCAAAGCCAACCAGCCTACGATCTCTGGTTAGCTTCCAACCCCGACAAGACATCATATTTTAAGCATAGAATGGCATTTGCGAACGTTAGCGCTGGCACCATTAATCCTTTCCAGATTCCACGCACCATCTCATACTTATTGTGGCCTCACAGTTCTTTCTGTTTCGTTATTGCAGAATTCCGCTTCCCCTTTATTTTCAGATTCTCTTGATAGGTGCTTCAGTAATGTTGAATTCCAATGGTAGATCGCGAGCGCTCGGCCGGATCCCGTCGGAGCGCGTCGCTCCGACTGAGATCGCTCTCATGTGCGCACACCATATCTGCGAAGGGAATGTGTGCGCTCCCGCGGGGGCACTTAGTACAGGAAAATCAAGTGAGAGGGCGCTAGAATAGAGAAAGGAACAAGCGCTTGGAAGCGCAACCCACCACTCCATTTCACTGTCCGTGTCAGAAGAATCATCACTCGACTTGGAAATTGTACTGTCTGAGCCGGAGCTGTCTAGGAGCGCGAACAAAATCGCACGGCGCAAAGCGGCGTCGTCCATAGCTACCCACGACCGGAAACAGGCGACCGTGACAGGAAGTAGAGGCGGGTGAAGGAAATACGTCACGAGGACTTCCGGTCAAATCTGCCGATTTCGGCGGAGCAAACATTTTTGCTCCACGGAGCAATCCGGGATCAGCGGCTGGTCCCAATCTGCCATTGGATAACAGCTCACGCTCCCATTCTGCCATTGTAATAGGATTGCTCCATACAGAGCAGAAAAACTTGATCTGGATCTGCCATTGGAATTCAACATAAGTCTTTCCTTCGTTTATGTATACGACGATGTATTTATATTCCTTTACGATTGGTATGACTTACTGTTGAATTGGCACCATGTAATTACTCCTCTCTTCATTGAAGATCATAATTCCCGGTGTCTCTGTGTTGAACTTGAGCACTGGATTTGTGGCTGCGCTGCCGCAGATATTCGCAAGTGTCTGTATATCTCTTTTATTGTCCGCTTGCAGCACTATGTCGTCCGTGTACATCAGTCCAAGGAGCTTCTGTTGCACCGTTTGTCCATTACGGATGTAGGATAAATCAAACCATAATTCGGTCCTTTCCAGTCGTATTTCTGTGCCCTTAACATAAAGCGTGAACAATGGAGACATACGACATCCTTGCTTCAGTCTTTCGTAAGTTACGACCACTTCATTACCTTTTTGACATTCCCATACAACTCGTAGTCAGTTGTTTCGTATTCAGTTGTTTCAACAATTCCTTGAAAGACTGCAGCGCCTCACTAGGGCATCTTGTCAAAATTTAGCGAAAAAATTACCAAGGCATGAAACGTGACCCTGGGGCATGTTTGCTACAGTGGTCGTGGCTGTCTACAGACCTTTCATTCATGGGCGCCGCCATATTATGTAGGCAGTGGCGCCATCTATGGAAACTCGGCACGTTGACTTGCCATGAGTGTATACGCTCGGTGGCAGTTTCTAGGGGTTGTTTTCGTGCTCGCAGCGGTTTATTTAGTATTGCGTGGCGTCTTCAAGCTGAAAAACCGTTCTGTGAGTCGTGCTGAAGTGATTTTAGTCGGTGTGGCCGTACTGCCTGCTGGCGTTGGGGCGGATGGAGCAACCTGCGCGATGTGTGCGCGCGTGTTTGAGCATACAATCAGCCTCGGAAATCAGCGTTGTATTACTGCAAGTTTGTTCCACGAATGTGACTTTAATGCAGCATTCTCACTGTTATTATAAGCTCTGGTTTAGCATCAATTAGTTATTGCGAAACATATGACGATAATAATAGCGTGAGCACCGCTCTGCAGCGGAATAAGTCGTGCTGTTAACTTTGACCAGCATTCAAATAGCTATCTGCATGTAGACACATTTCGCGACTGTCTTGTTTGCTGGACGAGACTTCCACCCCCGAATAAAATAGTTTTCGTTAGTAATCGCAGCATATAATGTACAGTGTGATCACATTTGTCGAGGGGTCGATCGACCGGCTGCACACTGCGAGAGTGTCCGAGACAGTGGTATAGATGCAGTGTTAAAGATCTGTTTGCACTACGTAGCGCATGGCCCAAGCACGCGGCTTGTCCATGTGGTCTTATCGCGGTGTTCGCCCGTGTTCTTGTTTCATTCCGCGAAATAAAAAATAAAAACTGGTCTTGTTGGTCCAGCCCTTCATACCACGCTCCCCTAACTTTCGGATATAGTGTCCTCACAAATAGCCGCTGTTTTCTTTTATGCGATCCCCTTTGTATATTATAAGACAGGGAAACAAGGAAATGACGAAGCATAAGATATTATATCTGGCATATATATGCTGGTTTACCAACTGCAGTGATCGCTGTGTTGAACAAGGCCATCGGCTAACGCAGGTATAGTATAGTGATTTCAAGCGTACTTGACTTGAAATGCGTGAGAATTATGCCGGTGGCTCACGCAAAGGTTTTATAGCAATTTGTGGTTAGATGTTTCGGGGTTGCATCGGTTTAGCCGTACACAAGCACTCTTATGTTTTAGTTCTTACGCCAAGCAATCAGTTGATGAGATTTTCCAATTCACGCTGCCAATTCACAGCCGCCTCTTCTCTCCGTCGAGTGAAAAACCGATACAACCAAAATAGTTCAGAACACACACACCACGACTGATGATGCGTGTGGCATTTTCGCCCAGCCAAGAGAAATCGCCGCTTACTGTAGGCACCGGTGCATCTAAAGGCTACACAGTGGTTCTTCAACGACTTCGTATGAAATGGCATAGCGTAAATTTCCGAGAAGGAGCTATAACGTTTCCAAACAGTTCTTCAGCACGCGACAACAGCACATTCGAGCAGAGCACAAGCCGGCTCGCACAAGCCAGAGAGGAGGATAGGCTCGCCGCGTGCCCTTTCCTCCCCACCCGACGAAATCGTCTATGCGAAAGACGCCAAAAGATGAGAAGAACCAACGGGACAGGTAACAGCGGTGCCAGATATATTGATGCTCTATCATTGAATAACAGTATCATATAGATTGAGGAAGGCGGTGACAGAATGCAGAATACAAGATAGGAAAGGGATAGCGAGGAGCAGGCTGGCAGCTGCATGCCACCGGAAGGGTCACAACTCTTCAGAAAGGAGAAGGCGACAGAAACAAAGGAATGGAAGTTAGGAAGAAGGGGAGGAAAGAGGAAAGAAAGAACGAGGTAACAGATCTCCAAGAAGGGAGCAAAACAGACCACGCACAGTACCACGCACAGTAGGCCCGGAAACTGCAGGCCGTGGAACTAAAGGAATGTCGTCTGAGCTCGTGTCATTCGAAAAGAAAAATACTCTCGAAACGGGAACCCAAGCCTCTTCGATAAGAGTATATAGGGCAGCGCGATCAGCTTGATCCCGTCGAGACACACAACACACTGAGAGAAACATTCGTCGCCTGTCGTGCACCGCAGGCCAAAGAGGCGGTAGTCCCTCACCTGCTGCCTGCGCTTTGCAATGAAAGCGGGACACTCTCCAATCAGGTGTCTCGCAGGAACCGCAATGTGCCCACGACGCCCTGTCAACACGTCCCTGTCGGTGTTCACAGACATTCATACGGATAACGATTATATAGCTTGATAATATGTGCCCAAACGCAACAGCGGATGCGGGCCGGAAACGTTCCATTTACGACACGCTGGTTTGCGTGCTGCTGGAGGAGGTGGCCACGAACCCGACCGTCACCGTGCTTGCACAAGATTTCCGGGCAATCACAGTCGCTACGAGTGCAAGCTGAACACAGCCGATCAGCCTCTTCGTTGGTGGAATGGCTAGATGAGGCGCTTTTCGCGACCTCCTGGCTTTGCTGACAGGCAGTGCTTTGAGCAGGCACATACT